>NC_090650.1:180948153-181248153 GCF_040937935.1 Hyperolius riggenbachi
TCTTCTTAAACAACTTCTTCTTCATCTTCTTCTTCTTCTTCATCTTCTTTTTCTTCTTCTTCTTCTTCTTCTTCTTTTTCTTCTTCTTCTTCTTCATCATCATATTCCTTCTATCATCCTTCTTCTTCATCTTCTTCTTCATCTTCTTCTTCTTCTTCTTCTTCTTCTTCATCATCTTCTTCTTCTTCTTCTTCTTCTTCTTCTTCTTCTTCTTCTTCTTCTTCTTCTTCTTCTTCTTCTTCTTCTTCTTCTTCTTCTTCTTCTTCATCTTCATCTTCATCTTCATCTTCATCTTCTTCATCATCTTTCTTCTTCTTCCATCATCTTCTTCTTCTTCCATCATCTTCTTCTTCTTCCATCTTCTTCTTCTTCTTCATCTTCTTCTTCATCTTCTTCTATATCTTCTCCTTCTTCTTCTTCTTCATCTTCTTCATCTTCTTCTTCTTCTTCTTCTTCATCTTCTTCTTCTTCTTCTTCTTCTTCTTCTCTTCTTCTTCATCTTCTTCTTCTTCTTCTTCTTCTTCTTCTTCTTCTTCATCATCTTCATCTTCTTCTTCTATATCTTCTTCTTCTATATCTTCTTCTTCTTCTTCTTCTTCTTCTTCTTCTTCTTCTTCTTCTTCTTCTTCTTCATTCTTCTTCTTCTTCTTCTTCTTCTTCTTCTTCTTCTTCTTCTTCTTCTTCTTCTTCTTCTTCTTCTTCTTCTTCTTCTTCTTCTTCTTCTATATCTTCTTCTTCATCTTCTTCTTCTTCTATATCTTCTTCTTCTTCTTCTTCTTCTATATCTTCTTCTTCTTCTTCTTCTATATCTTCTTCTTCTTCTATATCTTCTTCTTCTTCTTCTTCTATATCTTCTTCTTCTTCTTCTTCTATATCTTCTTCTTCTTCTTCTTCTTCTTCGTCTATATCTTCTTCTTCTTCTTCTTCTTCTTCTTCTTCTTCTTCTATATCTTCTTTTTCTTCTTCTTCTTCTTCTCTTCTTCTTCTTCTTCTATATCTTCTTCTTCTTCTATATCTTCTTCTTCTTCTATATCATCTTCTTCTTCTATATCTTCTTCTCTTCTATATCTTCTTCTTCTTCTATATCTTCTTCTTCTATATCTTCTTCTTCTTCGTCTTCTTTTCTATATCTTCTTCTTCTTCTTCGTCTTCTTTTTCTATATCGTCTTCTTTTTCTATATCGTCTTCTTTTTCTATATCGTCTTCTTTTTCTATATCTTCTTCTTTTTCTATATCGTCTTCTTTTTCTATATCGTCTTCTTTTTCTATATCTTCTTCTTTTTCTATATCTTCTTCTTTTTCTATATCTTCTTCTTTTTCTATATCTTCTTCTTCTTCGTCTTCTTTTTCTATATCGTCTTCTTTTTTCTATATCGTCTTCTTTTTCTATATCGTCTTCTTTTTCTATATCGTCTTCTTTTTCTATATCTTCTTCTTTTTCTATATCTTCTTCTTTTTCTATATCGTCTTCTTTTTCTATATCGTCTTCTTTTTCTTCACTTATTTCTCTTTTATATATTTTTTTTTAAAGAAATGCAGCTATTTTTGAGCGTAATAAATAGCTGGTGGCGCACGCATGTTGGAAGCGCCATTGTATGTGCTCCCTGGCAGTGGAAACACACAGGACAGCAGGAGGTAAATTCTGCAGCAGCAGCAGCAGGAGGAGGAGGATGAGTGTGTGGCAGCAGGCAGTCAATGAGGCAGGCAGCGTGACATAATAGCCCTGGTACCTAGCGGTGATACCAGGGCTGCAAATAAACACAACAGGAGGTCCCAGACAGCGGTCGTGCAGCCCACATCGTGTCCAATACACAACTGGGGACAACACAGTTTTCAACCCGGGCACCTCAGAAAATTAAACCTTTTTTTTTTTTTTATGAATTTTTTGTTTTGTTTTCACAGCAAATTACACAGATATAGCTATTGTTTGACGTAATAGCTGGTGGCAGAGTGGCAGCAGAAGGTAATTCTGTGTACCCTGGCAAGTGGGAAACACAGACAGACAGCAGCAGCAGCAGGAGGAATGGAGGAGTAATGAGAGTAGCTATTGTTGGACGTAATAGCTAGTGGCAGAGTGGCAGCAGAAGGTAAAATCTGTGTACCCTTGGCAGTGGGAAAACACAGACAGGCAGCAGCAGCAGCAGGAGGAATGGAGGAGTAGTGTAAGTGTGGCAGCAGGTAGGTAGGCAGCGTGACATAATAGCCCTGGTACCTAGCGTTGATACCAGGGCTGTAAATAAACACAACAGGAGGTCCCAGACAGCGGTCATGCAGCCACATCGTGTCCAATACACAACTGGGACAACACAGTTTTCAACCCGGGCACCTCAGAAAAATTAAACCTTTTTTTTTTTTTTTTTTTTTAATGGTTTACTTTTTTTTTTTTTTTTTACAGCAAATTACACAGATATAGCTATTTTTTGACGTAATAGCTGGTGGCAGAGTGGCAGCAGAAGGTAAAATCTGTGTACCCTTGGCAGTGGGAAACACAGACAGACAGCAGCAGCAGCAGGAGGAATGGAGGAGTAGTGTGAGTGTGGCAGCAGGTAGGTAGGCAGCGTGACATAATAGCCCTGGTACCTAGCGTTGATACCAGGGCTGTAAATAAACACAACAGGAGGTCCCAGACAGCGGTTGTGCAGCCCACATCGTGTCCAATACACAACTGGGACAACACAGTTTTCAACCCGGGCACCTCAGAAAAATTAAACCTTTTTAATTTTTTTTTTAATGGTTTACTTTTTTTTTTTTTTACAGCAAATTACACAGATATAGCTATTGTTTGACGTAATAGCTGGTGGCAGAGTGGCAGCAGAAGGTAAAATCTGTGTACCCTTGGCAGTGGGAAACACAGACAGGCAGCAGCAGCAGCAGGAGGAATGGAGGAGTAGTGTGAGTGTGGCAGCAGGTAGGTAGGCAGCATGACATAATAGCCCTGGTACCTAGCATTGATACCAGGGCTGTAAATAAACAAAACAGGAGGTCCCAGACAGCGGTCGTGCAGCCCACATCGTGTCCAATACACAACTGGGACAACACAGTTTTCAACCCGGGCACCTCAGAAAAATTAAACCTTTTTTTTATTTTTTTTAATGGTTTACTTTTTTTTTTTTTTTACAGCAAATTACACAGATATAGCTATTGTTTGACGTAATAGCTGGTGGAAGAGCGGCAGCAGAAGGTAAATCTGTGTACCCTGGCAGTGAGAAACACAGACAGACAGCAGAAGGGCAGTACACAGCAGCCCACTGTAGATGTAAAATGTGTGGCTGCAGGCGACGTAATAGTCAAAGTGAACCAGGCTGGCTTAGTGAGCAGGAGCCAGGAGGTGGTAAAGGGTGGTAAGGCACATTAACGATGGTTCTTCCGGCAGCCAGTTCATGTCCCCCTCTCGCTGACAACAGCGGCCAGGAACTCGCCTTCCACCCACGCCTGGTTCATCTTGAGAAACGTCAGTCTGTCCACAGACTTGTGAGACAGACGTGAGCATTTCTCGGTGACCACGCCACCAGCTGCACTGAAGCAGCGCTCGGACAGCACGCTGGAAGGGGGGCAGGACAGCACTTCCAGGGCGTACTGCGCCAGCTCGCTCCAGATCTCCAGGCGCTTGACCCAATACTCCATGGGATCAACAGGGGCATCGCTGTCAAGCCCGCTGTAGGACCCCATGTAATCAGCCACCATGCGGGTCAGGCGCTGGCTGTGACCGGAGGAGGATGCTGCTGCATGCACCTCCTCTCTAGTCACTGCTGCCGGAGCCTCTACAGTCCTGTAGAGCTCGTTGCTGAGAGACAGCAGGTCTGTGGGGCGCTTGCTGCTGGATGCAGGCACCTGCTGCTGCCTCTGTGCTGGCTGGACAGTGGGGGTGGAAGGCTGGGGGAAGGCTTCCTCCAAGCGCTCAACAAGGGCCTGCTGCAAGCTCCTTATTTGTTGTGCTGGGTCTCCTCCTGCAGGCGGCAGGAACTGGCTCAACTTCCCCTTGAGGCGTGGGTCCAACATCATGCTGATCCAGATGTCCTCCCTCTGCTTCATCTGGATCACCCTGGGGTCCTTGCGCAGGCACGTCAGCATGTGCGCTGCCATTGGGAAGAGGCGGGCCACGTGTGCTGGCACATCGACGGCAGTGCTGTCATCATCCTCCTCCTCTGCCTCCTCAGCCTCATCCTCTCTCCACCCCCGCACCAACTCAGCTGCGCTGTGCTGTTCCCCCTCATCAGCAGCGAGGTCAGGGACCTCCACCAAGTCCTCCTCCTCCTCCCCCTCAGAGGTGGACTGTGCAGCTGCTTGCCGCTCCTGCTGGTCCAAGGCTGCCACTCCCTGTTCCAGCAAAGCATCGAGGGCCCTGTTCAGCAGACAAACCAGGGGCACCCACTCGCAGACCATAGCATGGTCCCTGCTCACCATGTTAGTGGCCTGCAGAAAGGGAGCCAGCACTAAGCACACCTGCTGCATGTGCCTCCAGTCGTCATCGGGGACGATGGACGGGATGTTGCTGGTCTTGTCCCTTCTCTGAGCGGCGGAAACAGTGGCCAGGGCAAGGTACTGGTTGACAGCGTGCTTCTGTTCAACCAGACAATCCAACATCGCCAGGGTGGAGTTCCAGCAAGTTGGAATGTCAAGGATCAGCCGATGGCGTGGCAGCCCTTTTGCACGTCTTCCAGGCTCGCACAGGCTGCAGCAGAGCGCCAGAAGTGACGCACAACGTTCCTTGCCGTTTCCAGCAGTTCGTCCATCCCCTGGTAGGTGCGCAAGAACTTTTGCGCCACCAGGTTCAGCACGTGGGCAAGACAGGGGATGTGGGTCAGGTTTCCCCTGTCAATTGCGGCAACCAGATTGGCCCCATTGTCGGCCACCACCTCTCTGACTCTGAGGCCTCTGGGGGTCAGCCAAATCCTCTCCTGCTCCTGGAGTTTGGCCAACACATGGGTTGCCGTCAGTTTGGTCTTCCCAAGGCTGACCAAGTGCAGCAGCACTTGGCAGTGGCGGGCCTTCACGCTGCTGCTGAGGCGGGGGGTTTGGCCAGGTGTGCCGGAGGATGGCAGAGGATCGGAGGAACCTGCTGCAGGTCCCCTGACCCTGCGGGGTGGCACTACCCACTGTGTTGCTGCTGCTGCTGTGCCCGCTGCTGCTCTCCCATCCTCACCCCCTTCCACCAAGCTGACCCAGTGGACAGTGAAGGACAGGTAGCGGCCTGTCCCGATGCAGCTGCTCCAGGAGTCCATGGTGACGTGGACCCTTTCACCAACCGCGTGCTCCAGCCCTCGCTCCACATTGGCCATCACAAAGCGGTGCAGTGCAGGAATGGCCTTGCGGGCGAAAAAGTGTCTGCTGGGGAGCTGCCAGTCTGGGGCTGCACAAGCAAGCAGCGCACGCATGTCGCTCCCCTCCTGCACGAGCGTGTACGGCAGGAGTTGGGAGCACATGGCCCGTGCCAGCAAGCCGTTCAGCTGCCGCACGCGACGGCTGCTGGGAGGCAGAGCCCTAACCACCCCCTGGAAGGACTCGCTCAAAAGGCTCTGGCGTGGCCTTTTGCTGGCACGGGAATCAGCGGACACAGCAGAGGAGGCCACTGAGGACTGGCTGCCAGAACAGGCCTCAGTGTCGGCGGCAGGAGTTGCAGAGGGGGGAGGAGCAGTGCGTTTCCGCACTCCTGCTGGTGCTGCTGGAGGAGCAGGAGGGCGGGTGGCTGCTGTTGCTGCTGCTGCTGAAGGCTGTGCAGTGATGGATGTGATGCCACTGCCAGCACCAGATGCCTTCAGCCTCTGGAACTCCTCATGCTGGTGGAAATGTTTCGCAGCAAGGTGGTTGATGAGCGAGCTGGTGCTGAACTTTAAGGGGTCTGCACCTCTGCTCAACTTCCGCTGACAGTGGTTGCAAGTGGCGTACTTGCTGTACACTGTGGGCATGGTGAAAAATCGCCAGATTGGTGACAAAAACAACCCCCTACAGCCTGGAGTCGCTGCTGCCTGTCTCCCTGTGGTGGTTGGGGTGGGGGCTTGGGTGCGGCTGGTGGTGGTACTGGCAGATGCTGCTGCTGCTGCTGCTGCTGAGCCTGAGACACCAGCAGGCTGTGGGACCTGCCTACTGCTGCCAATGCTTGCAATGATGCGCCTCCTTGCAAGGCCCACAAGCGCATCCTCCTCCTCCTCCTCAGAGCTGCTGATGACGACATCCCCTGGAGCTGGTGGCACCCAGTCTTTGTCTGTCACCATGTCATCATCATCATCCCCCTCCTGAAACATGTCCTGCTGGGATGGTGACCCCCCCAAACTCCTCTCCTGATGCATGGATGGGCTGCTTGACTGTCGCCACAGTCTTGCTGTCCAATCCCTCCTCCCCCAAAGTGCCCATCAGCATCTTCTCCTCCAAATCGCCAACAACAGCAGACAATACCCTGATGGTGCCTGGGGTAAAAATACTGCTGAGTGACAGGTCGCCAACTTGTGACGGTGAACTGGCCTCCTCCCCAGGCCCTGCTGGGCGGCTGCTGCGAACAGGGGTGGTGGTGGTGGTGGTGAGGGTGGAGGCCTCGGATGCAGAGCTGATGGCGGGCTGCTCATCCTCCATCATCAGTTGCACCACAGTGTCTGCATCCTTTTCCTCAATGGGACGTTTCCGACCCGGCTGGAGGAAAATAGGAGCAGGTACTACACGCTGCTGCTGCTGCTGTGTCTCTGCAGCGTGAGTTGCTCCTGCTGGGCGACGCCCAAGGCGTCCACGGCCAGTGGCTATAGGAGGAATGTTAGCCACTGACGCAGCTGCTGCTGCTGCGGAACTGTGCATGGTGGCGCGGCCGCGGCTTGCCACAATGCTGCTCCCTCTCCTCTTGATTCCCTTGCTGCCCTTCCCCTTGCCCAAACCGCGCTGGCTGCCACTTCCAGACATCTTTGATGTTTTGGGCGTAAACAAAAAAGTTTTTTAAAAGGGCGGGTGAAAAAGTGGGGTACTTTAATGGAGTGGGTTGGTGGGTGAGGTGACACTAATCACTAAGTGATTAGATCGCTAAGTGATTACTAGTACAGTACTAATACAAAATACAATAATTCAGTAATCAGTATAAGTGTGAACAGTGAACAGTGAGTATGTCCCCTAGTACACTAACGAGAAAATACAGTAATCAGTAGTAATCAGATTAAGTAGAAGGAAATAGAGTGTGTGTGTGTACTGAGTGCACGCACACACACACGCAGGAGCTAGCCTATGAACAGTGACTGAGTGTCCCTAGTAGTAAGTAGTAAGTAAGTGTACAACTAGAAATTACAATAATCAGTAGTAATCAGAAGGAAATAGAGTGTGTGTACTGACAGTGCACGCACACACACGCAGGAGCTAGCCTATGAACAGTGACTGAGTGTCCCTAGTAGTAAGTAGTAAGTAAGTGTACAACTAGAAATTACAATAATCAGTAGTAATCAGAAGGAAATAGAGTGTGTGTACTGACAGTGCACGCACACACACACGCAGCGCAGGAGCTAGCCTATGAGCAGTGACTGAGTGTCCCTAGTAGTAAGTAGTTAGTAAGTATAACTAGAAATTACAATAATCAATAGTAATCAGAAGGAAATAGAGTGTGTGTACTGTGCACGCACACACGCAGGAGCTATGAACAAACAGTGACAGTGAGTGTCCTAGTACAGTTACTACAAAATACAATCACTCAGTAGTAAAGGACAGCAGAAACACTGGTATAATAAACTAACAGAGGACAGGGGGACAGCTGCCCACACAGGCAAGGCCCTGAGGCCTAAAGCTGTGAGCTTGCCTGCAGCAGCTGTGTCTGTCTCTATGTAACACACAAGCTACTAACTAAAATACAATGTCTATCTAACTAACAACAATATAGGTGTATATAGGAGGTGTATGTGAGCAAAAACGCTAGGTAGTTGACCACAATAAAGCTCTTGCTAAGCCAAAGCACAAAGGAGCAGATCTCTCTCTGTACAAAGTCAGGCAAGGACGGAAAAACCTAACATGTCGGCCGCTATTTATAGGGTAGGGGCTGGCCAGGGTCCCCCTCTGTGATTGGCTGCCGTCAGAGGGCCTGGGAGCGCTCTGATTGGCTCTAAGGACATCAATCTGGGCTATGACGCTATTCGAGCTCGGTATTCGAGCTCAAATAGCGCTGTTTGCTTGAATAGCTCGAATAGTGAATGGGCTATTCGAGTTCACTCGAATAGCCCATTCGAATAGCTGCAGCTATTCGAGCTCGGTATTCGAGCTCAAATAGCTGGAAAAAGAGCTCGAATATTCAAGCTACTCGAATATTCGAGCTCTGCTGAGCACCACTGCCTATTTGTGATTATACACACACTGTCTACCACTACTGAATATTGTTGGTAGTACTGCATACCCCCCCCCCCCCCCATATGGAAAGAATAACAGGCAGAGGCAGAGACAGGCCACCCAGAAGGTCTGTTCGAGGTCGTGCTGGCATGATTTCGTGCATCCCTCAACCAAAATACAGTGTTCAGAAGGCCACGTACCCTCAACCCCCAAGATTGTCAGGACATAGTTGACTATTTAACACAGAACACCTCAGCTTCTGCATGGAACCGTGACATATCTTCCTCCTACTGCTCTGATTCTGGCACCCCACAACTACTTAACACTCAGCCAGCAGCCAGCATCGCTGCTACTAGCACCACAGCCGCTCCACTTTAGATGTTGCAGGAGTTATTCACACATGTTTGTGGTGACTTTACTGATCCACAACCATTATTGTTTATTATTATTATTATTATTATTATTATTATTATTATTATTATTATTGAAAGGAAGTTTCAACACCTCATATGTCTGATTTTTCACTATGGATGTAAGGTGTGAGGATGATGAAGTACCTGTTGTAGGTGCAGTTTTGGAGGTGGCTGATACAAGCGAAGCTGTGGATAATGATGATGATGATCATGGCATGAATGTCATGTGGGATCATTGAAAACAAGATGAACAGGGGGACATTTCAGAGGGGGAGTCAGAGAGGAGGAGGAGGAGACAAGTTGCTGTAAGAAGCAGGGGGAACTCGTTGGAAGCAGCCCGTGTCAGTGTCCGGTGGCATTTAGGGACAGCCAGCTTAGGGGCCGCCAGCCAATACGCCCTTCAACATCAGCTGCTGCCACCACTACCACTTTACCGTCATCCCAGAGTTCACCAGTGTTCACCAGTGCGGAAATTGTTTTGTGTGTCTGCCTCAGATTACAGCAATGCCATCTGTACTATCTGCCACCAAAAATTGAGTTGTGGAAAAAGAAACACCCAGCTAAGGACAAAAGCCTTACAAAGGCACTTGATCAAGAAGCACAAACACCAATGGGTTGAGCACATGAGGAAAAGCAGCACACAAATGCAAAGCCACCCTCCGCCTCCTCTTCCTCCTCCAGGTGCAGCATTTTCAGCCACTTTATCCTCTGCTGCCCTTGCACCTTCACAGCCACCCTCCGCCTTTCACCTTAAGCAGTTCCTGCTCCTTTGCCCACAGCAGCCAGGTGTCCGTTAAGGAAATATTTGAGCAGAAGAAGCCAATGTCTGCCAGTCACCCCCATGCCCAGCGTCTGACAGCTGGCTTGGCGGAACTGTTAGCCTGCCAGCTGTTACCATACAAGCTGGTGGACTCTGAGGCCTTCCAAAATTTTGTGCCAATTGGGACACTGCAGTGGAAGATACCAGGCAGCAATTATTTTTCAAAAAAAGGCGATACCCAAACTGTACTGTGATGTTGAAAGGCAAGTGGTGTCATCTCTGGCACAAAGCATTGGGTCAAGGATCCATTTGACCACAGATGCCTGGTCTGCAAAGCACGCTCAGGGCAGGTATATTACTTATACAGCTTATTGGGTCAACCCGGTGACCGCTGACAAGCATGGAGTACGTGACTGTGCAGCGGACTTGGCGGTGACACCTCCATGTCTTGCAGGCAGGCCTGCTGTCACCTCCTCTCCTTCTCCTCCTATTCCTCCTCCTACATCCTCTCCACTGTCGTCGTCCTCCTTGGCTAAGTGCTACTCTACTGCTGTGCTCTCCTCTCCAACTGCACGACCCCAGCTCCCCAGGGCCTATTCCACATGCCAGGTACGACGGTGTCACGTCATCTTGGACATGTCTTGCCTCAAAGCCGGACCAGCACTCCTCGCCGCTCTGAACAAACAAGTGGATCAGTGGCTGACCCCGCACCAACTGGAGATCGACAACATGGTGTGTGACAACAGAAGCAATCTCATGTCAGCTTTGAGTTTGGGCAAGTTGACACATGTGCCTTGCATGGCACATGTGCTGAATTTTATAATCCAACAATTTGTGTTCCCAGGCTTACAGGACACCCTGAAGCAGTCCAGAAAAGTGTGTGGGCATTTCAGACATTCCTACACGGCCATGGCGCGCCTCTCTGATATTCAGCGGAGAAAGAACTTGCCAGCGAGGCCCTTGATTTGTGACAGCCCGACTCACTGGAATTCAACGCTCCTCATGTTTCACTTCAATGAGTATCTGTACAGGTACGGTGCTAGGGCAGGCTCTGGGGAGCTGGGGATTTTTTTCACTAGGACACTCATGCGTAATGCCTGCAGGCTCATGCGTCCCTTTGAGAATGTGACAAACCTGGTGAGTCGCAGTGAAGGCGGCATCAGCGACCTGATCCCATATGCTTTCTTGCGGGAGCGTGCCATCCGTAGAGTGATGGATCAAGCTGTAGAGGAGCGTGAACAGGAAGAGGGGTAAGGTTTGTTGGAACCAGAAACAGAACCAGATTTGTCGTCAACAACTGCAGCAGCACAGACGAGAGGGGAAGAGGAGGAGTCTTCAGGGGAAGAGTAGTCAGAGGAGGAAGATGGCTTTGAGGAGGAGGCAGAAGAATGACTGCAACAGGCGTCGCAGGGGGCTTGTGCTGCTCACCTTTCCCGTGGTATTGTTTGTGGCTGGGGGGAGGAGGAGAGCTTACCTGACATCACTGAGGAAGAACAAGAGGAGATGAATAGGAGGTCGGCATCCAACCTTGTGCAGATAGGGTCTTTAATGCTGTCCAACCTGGTGGCAACGCTACTAGACCCTCGGTATAAGCACAAAGTGGCAGAGATGTTACCAAATTACCAGAAGGCAGAAAGGATGCAGCACTTGCACATCAAGCTGGCAAGTATGCTTTACAGTGTATTTAAGGGTGATGTCACAGTACAATGGAAAAAAAGGTGCCAGTAATTCTCCTCCTCCTCCCATGTCCATGCAGACAAGGACAGGATGCTCTAGCGTTCTGATGGTGATGTCGGACATGCAGACTTTCTTTAGTCCAACATACATATGAATGTACAAGCACCATACATAATAAATATAGAAAACACCTGAGTAGCCTTAATAAGGGTATACTCAGTAAAAAACAGGATGTGCTATGGTATATATACCAAGACTTTAACTGCATAAGGACCACAGTCTTTTAAGGACCAGAGCCTTTTTTTCCATTCAGACCACTGCAGCTTTAACGGTTTATTGCTCGGTCATACAACCTACCACCTAAATGAATTTTCCCTCCTTTTCTTGTCCATAATACATATTTGTTTTGGTGCTATTTGATTGCTGCTGTGATTTTTAGTTTTTATTTTATTCATCAAAAAAGATATGAATTTTGTCAAAAAAAATTTTTTTTAACTTTCTGTGCTGACATTTTTCAAATAAAGTAAAATTTCTATATACATTTTTGTCCAAATTTATTCTGCTACATGTCTTTGATATGAAAAAATCCAATAAGTGTATATTTATAGGTTTGGGTAAAAGTTATAGCATTTACAAACTATGGTGCCAAAAGTGAATTTTCCAATTTTTAAGCATCTCTGACTTTTCTGAACACCTGTCAGGTTTCATGAGGGGCTAAAATTCCAGGATAGTATAAATACTCCCCAAATGAACCCATTTTCGAAAGAAGACATCCCAAAGTATTCACTAAGAGGCATGGTTAGTTCATAGAAGATTTTATTTTTTGTCACAAGTTAGCGGAAAATGACACTGTGAAACAAAAATAAAACGGAAAAAAAGGTTTCATTTCTGCTAACTTGTGACAAAAAAAATGAAATCTGCCACGGACTCACCATGCTCCTCTCTGAATACTTTGGGGTGTCTACTTTCCAAAATGGGGTCATTTGTGGGGTGTGTTTACTGTCCTGGCATTTTGGGGGTGCTAAATTGTAAGCACCCCTGTAAAGCCTAAAGGTGCTCATTGGACTTTGTGCCCCTTAGCGCACCTAGGCTGCAAAAATGGGTCACACATGTGGTATCGCTGTACTCTAGAGAAATAGTATAATGTGTTTTGGGGTGTATTTTTACACATACCCATGCTGGGTGGGAGAAATAGCTCTGTAAATGAGATTTTTTTTATTTTTTCACACACAATTGTCCATTTACAGAGATATTTTTCCCACCCAGCATGGGTATGTGTAAAAATACACCCCAAAACACATTATACTACGTCTCTTGAGTACGGCGATACCACGTGTGGCACTTTTTTGCACCCTAACTGGGCTAAGGGGCCCAAAGTCAAATGAGTACCTTTAGGATTTCACAGGTCATTTTGAGAAATTTGGTTTCTAGACTACTCCTCACGCTTTAGGGCCCCTAAAATGCCAGGGCAGTATAGGAACCCCACAAATGACCCCATTTTAGAAAGAAGACACCCCAAGGTATTCTGTTAGGAGTATGGTGTGCTCATAGAAGATTTTATTTTTTGTCACAAGTTAGCGGAAATAGATTTCTACAGTTTTTTTTCCCCCAAAGTGTCATTTTCCGCTAACTTGTGACAAAAAAAAAAATCTTCTATGAACTCACCATACTCCAAACGGAATACCTTGGGGTGTCTTCTTTCTAAAATGGGGTCATTTGTGGGGTTCCTATACTGCCCTGGCATTTTAGGGGCCCTAAACCGTGATGAGTAGTCTTGAAATCAAATGTCTCAAAATGACCTGTAAAATCCTAAAGGTACTCATAGGACGTTGGGCCCCTTAGTGCATCTAGGCTGCAAAAAAGTGTCACTCATGTGGTATCGCTATACTCAGGAGAAGTAGTATAATGTGTGAAATATCTCTGTAAATGACAATTTTTTGATTTTTTTTTTTACACACAATTGTCCATTTACAGAGATATTTCTCCCACCCAGCATGGGTATGTGTAAAAAAAACCGAAAAGGCTGGGCATGGTAGCTTCTTGGATTGGCGGTTGCGTATTGTGTGGCATAACGGTTGGTCTCAGCCACAATTAAGTCGCAGAGACCAGCAGTGATCAGAAACAAAAAAAATTCTGTCACTGCAGTGGGGCGGGTGAGGGTTTGGCCGGGTGATCAAAAGCACGCAGGGAGGCAGATTAGGGCCTGATCTGATGGATAGGAGTGCTAGGGGGTGACAGGAGGTGATTGATGTGTGTCTCATGGGGTGATTAGAGGGGAGAACAGATGTAAATAATGCACTGGAGAGGTGTTTAGGCAGGGTCTGAGGGTGATCTGGGGGTGTGGGCGGGTGTTTGGGTGCCCACAGGGGGCAGTTTAGGGTCTGATCTGATGGGTAGCAGTGACAGGTGGTGACAGGGGTGACGGGTGATTGATAGGTGATAAGGGTGTGATTAGAGGGGGGAATAGATGCAACCATGCACTGGCGAAGTGATCAGGGCTGTGGTCTGAGGGCGTTCTGAGGGTGTGGGGCAGATAGGGGTCTGATCTGATGGGTAGCAGTGACAGGGGGTGATTGATGGGTGTTCAGTAGAGATGGCCCGAACGGTTCGCCGGTGAATGGTTCCAGGCGAACTTCGGGTGGTTTGCCTTTGCCGGCGAAGGTGAACTTTCCCAGAAGTTCGATTCACTCCATAATGCTCTATAAGGGTCAACTTTGTCCATCTACATCACAGTCAGCAGGCACATTGTAGCCAATCAGGCTACACTCAGCCCTGAAGCCACTCCCCCCTTATATAAGGCAGGCTCCGCCGGCCATTACACTCACACGTGTGCCTGCAATAGTCAGAGTAGGGCGAGCTGCTGCAGATTGTTTCTCCTAGGGAAAGATTAGTTAGGCTCTTGGCTTGTTAGCTTGCTCCTGGCTGAATCTTATTGCTGTAATAGCACCCCACAACAGCTCTTTTCAGAGCTAATCCTGTTCTTGTGATCTATTTTTTTTCTTCTGTGTGTCCCACTGACATTTGTGTTGCAAAGACAGCCTTGATAATTCATACTGTGAGTGTGCCACTGCCAGCGGGCCAGCACATTCAGTGACTACCTGTGTGACACAGGTGCAGATTTAATACCCAGTACTGCATATACCTAGTACCTGTTGTGTTCAGTGAACCCACCTCACTGCATATAACTACCTTTTGTGTTGAGTGAACCCACCTCACTGCATCTACCTAGCTGTTACATAGTTACATAGTTATTTTGGTTGAAAAAAGACATACGTCCATCGAGTTCAACCAGTATAAAGTACAACACCAGCCTGCTCCCTCACATATCCCTGTTGATCCAGAGGAAGGCGAAAAAACCCTTACAGGGCATGGTCCAATTAGCCCCTAAAGGGAAAAATTCCTTCCCGACTCCAGATGGCAATCAGATAAAATCCCTGGATCAACATCATTAGGCATTACCTAGTAATTGTAGCCATGGATGTCTTTCAACGCAAGGAAAGCATCTAAGCCCCCTTTAAATGCAGGTATAGAGTTTGCCATAACGACTTCCTGTGGCAATGCATTCCACATCTTAATCACTCTTACTGTAAAGAACCCTTTCCTAAATAAATGGCTAAAACGTTTTTCCTCCATGCGTAGATCATGTCCTCTAGTCCTTTGAGAAGGCCTAGGGACAAAAAGCTCATCTGCCAAGCTATTATATTGCCCTCTGATGTATTTACACATGTTAATTAGATCCCCTCTAAGGCGTCTTTTCTCTAGACTAAATAAACCCAGTTTATCTAACCTTTCTTGATAAGTGAGACCTTCCATCCCACGTATCAATTTTGTTGCTCGTCTCTGCACCTGCTCTAAAACTGCAATATCTTTTTTGTAATGTGGTGCCCAGAACTGAATTCCATAGTCCAGATGTGGCCTTACTAAAGAGTTAAACAGGGGCAATATTATGCTAGCATCTCGAGTTTTTATTTCCCTTTTAATGCATCCCAAAATTTTGTTAGCTTTAGCTGCAGCTGCTTGGCAGTGAGTACGATTATTTAACTTGTTGTCAATGAGTACTCCTAAGTCCTTCTCCAAGTTTGATGTCCCCAACTGTATCCCATTTATTTTGTATGGTGCTAGACTATTAGTACGTCCAAAATGCATGACTTTACATTTGTCAACATTGAATTTCATCTGCCATGTATGTGCCCATATAGCCATCCTATCCAGATCCTGTTGCAATATGACACTATCTTCCTGAGAGTTAATGATTCCGCACAATTTTGTATCATCTGCAAAAATAGCAACATTGCTCACTACTGCATCTACTAGGTCACTAATAAATCATTTGAAGAGCACTGGACCCAGAACAGACCCCTGTGGGACCCCACTGCTAACAGTCTCCCATTTTGAGTACGATCCATTGACCACAACTCTTTGTTTTCTGTCCATTAGCCAGTTCCCTATCCATGAACACAGACTCTTCCCCAGTCCTTGCATCCTCAACTTTTGCACCAGACTTTTGTGGGGAACAGTGTCGAAGGCCTTTGCAAAGTCCAAGTATATCACATCTACAGCATTCCCAATATCCATATTAGCATTCACTACCTCATAAAAGCTGAGCATGTTAGTCAAACAGGACCTGTCTTTAGTAAACCCATGTTGATGCTGAGAAATAAGATTATTTTCTACTATGAAGTCATGTATAGTATCTCTTAGTAACCCCTCAAATAGTTTGCATACAACTGATGTTAAGCTTACAGGTCTATAATTTCCTGGATCTGATTTTTTGCCCTTCTTAAGTAATGGGAAAACCTGGGCTGTACGCCAATCCACTGGGACTCTGCCAGTTGCAAGAGAGTCACAAAAGATAAGATAAAGGGGTTTATCTATAACTGAACTTAATTACCTTAGGACCCGAGGATGCATGCCATCCGGGCCAGGTGCCACTGCCTTGTCTATTTTTAATTTATTTAGTCTTGCCTTTACTTCTTCCTGTGTTAAGTATTTAATATTACAGTTAGAAGATTGAGACTCTTCCGCCTCTGTAGTTTGCAACAGTGCTGCTTCTTTTGTGAAGACAGAAGCAAAGAAAGCATTTAATAACTCTGCCTTACCTTGGTCATCCACCATTGAGTTCCCACCCTCATCCTTTAGGAGTCCTATACAGTCAACCTTTCTTTTTTTAGAGTTAATGTACTTGTAAAACTTTTTTGGGTTAGATTTGATATCCTTAGCGATTTGTTTTTCAGCTTCAATCTTTGCCTGCCTAATTTCTTTTTTACAATTTTTATTGCACTCCTTATAATTGCTTAGTGCAGCCTCTGTCCCCTCCTGTTTTAAGACCTTATAGGCATTCTTTTTCCTCTTCATTTTATCTTTAACCTTTCTATTCATCCATAGAGGCCTTTTTTTATTCCTAGATATTTTGTTTCCATATGGGATATACATACTACAATATTGATTGAGTATAAGTTTAAAAGCTTGCCATTTCCCTTCAGTGTCTTCCCCTTGTAGTACATTATCCCAGTTCACTAAACTTAGTGCCTGCCTAATTTGATTGAACTTTGCTTTTCTAAAATTCATAGTTTTAGAGGTCCCGCTGCCCCATGGCCTATCAGTCACCAGATCAAATGTTATCATGTTGTGTTGTGTTGTGTTGAGCGAACCCACCTCACTGCATATAACTAACTTTTGTGTTCAGTGAACCCACTTCACTGCATCTACCTAGCTGTTGTGTTCAGGGAACCAACCTCACTGCATATATAACTACATTTTGTGTTAAGTGAACCCACCTCACTTCATGTAACTCCCTTTTGTGTTCAGTGAACCCACCTCACTGCATATAACTACCTTTTGTGTTCAGTGAACCCACCTCACTGCATCTACCTAGCTGTTGTTGAGTGAACCCACCTCACTGCATATAACTACATTTTGTGTTCAGTGAACCCACTTCACTGCATCTACCTAGCTGTTGTTGAGTGAACCCACCTCACTGCATGTAACTCCCTTTTGTGTTCAGTGAACCCACCTCACTGCATGTAACTCCCTTTTGTGTTTAGTGAACCCACCTCACTGCATCTACCTAGCTGTTGTGTTGAGTGAACCCACCTCACTGCATATAACCAACTTTTGTGTTCAGGGAACCCACCTCACTGCATCTACCTAGCTGTTGTGTTGAGTGAACCCACCTCACTGCATATATAACTACCTTTTTGTGTACAGTGAACACACCTCACTGCATCTATCTAGCTGTTGTAATGAGTGAACCCACCTCACTGCATCTACCTACCGTGTTCAGTGAACCCACCTCACTGCATATAACTACCTTTTGTGCTCAGTGAACCCACCTCACTGCATATAACTACCTTTTGTGCTCAGTGAACCCACTGCACTAAATATAACTACATTTTGTGTGGAGTAAACCCACCTCGCTGCATATAACTACCTTTTGTGTTCAGTGAACCCACCTCACTGCATCTACCTAGCTGTTGTGTTGAGTGAACCCACCTCACTGCATATAACTACCTTTTTGTGTTCAGTGAACCCACCTCACTGCATCTACCTAGCTGTTGTGTTAAGTGAACCCACCTCACTGCATATAACTACCTTTTGTGTTCAGTGAACCCACCTCACTGCATATAACTACAATTTGTGTTGAGTGAACCCACCTCACTGCATCTACCTAGCTGTTACATAGTTACATAGTTATTTTGGATGAAAAAAGACATACGTCCATCGAGTTCAACCAGTACAAAGTACAATGCCAGCCTGCTCCCTCACATATCCCTGTTGTGTTGAGTGAACCCTCCTCACTGCATATAACAACCTTTTGTGTTGAGAGAACCCACCTCACTGCATCTACCTAGCTGTTGTGTTCAGTGAACCCACCTCACTGTATATACCTACCTGTGGTGTTTAGTGAACCCACCTCACTGTATCTACCTAGCTTTTGTGTTCAGTGAACCCACCTCACTGCATCTACCTATCTTTTGTGTTCAGTGAACCCACCTCACTGCATATAACTACCTTTTGTGTTGAGTGAACCCACCTCACTGCATATACCTAGCTGTTGTGTTGAGTGAACCCACCTCACTGCATATATAACTACCTTTTGTGTTCAGTGAACCCACCTCACTGCATCTACCTTGCTGTTGTGTTGAGTGAACCCACCTCACTTCATATATAACTACCTTTTGTGTTCAGTGAACCCACCTCACTGCATATAACTACATTTTGTGTTGAGTGAACCCACCTCACTGCATATAACTACCTTTTGTGTTCAGTGAACCCACCTCACTGCATCTACCTAGCTGTTGTGTTCAGTGAACCCACCTCACTGCATATAACTACACTTTGTGTTGAGTGAACCCACCTCACTGCATCTACCTAGCTGTTGTGTTGAGTGAACCCACCTCACTGCATCTACCTAGCTGTTGTGTTGAGTGAACCCACCTCACTGCATATAACCACCTTTTGTGTCGGTGAACCCACCTCACTGCATCTAACTACCTTTTGTGTTCAGTGAACCCACCTCACTGCATATAACTACATTTTGTGTTGAGTGAACCCACCTCACTGCATATAACTACCTTTTGTGTTCAGTGAACCCACCTCACTGCATCTACCTAGCTGTTGTGTTCAGTGAACCCACCTCACTGCATATAACTACACTTTGTGTTGAGTGAACCCACCTCACTGCATCTACCTAGCTGTTGTGTTGAGTGAACCCACCTCACTGCATCTACCTAGCTGTTGTGTTGAGTGAACCCACCTCACTGCATATAACTACCTTTTGTGTTCAGTGAACCCACCTCACGCATCTACCTACCTTTTGTGTTCAGTGAACCCACCTCACTGCATCTACCTAAGCTGTTGTGTTGAGTGAATGAACCTCACTGCATCTACCTAGCTGTTGTGTTAAGTAAACCCACCTCACTGCATCTACCTACCTTTTGTGTTGAGTGAACCCACCTCACTGCATATAACTACCTTTTGTGTTCAGTGATCCCACCTCACTGCATATAACTATATTTTGTGTTCAGTGAACCCACCTCACTGCATACAACTACCTTTTGTGTTCAGTGAACCCACCTCACTGCATCTACCTGGCTGTTGTGTTGAGTGAACCCACCTCACTGCATATATAACTACCTTTTGTGTTCAGTGAACTAACCTCACTGCATCTACTTAGCTGTTGTGTTGAGTGAACCCTCCTCACTGCATATACCTAGCTGTTGTGTTGAGTGAACACACTACACTGCATATATAACTACCTTTTGTGCTCAGTAAACCCACCTCACTGCATCTACCTAGCTGTTGTGTTGAGTGAACCCACCTCACTTTATATACCTAGCTGTTGTGTTGAGTGAACCCACCTCACTGCATCTACCTAGCTGTTGTGTTATGTGAACCAACCTCACTTCACCTACCTACATTTTGTGTTGAGTAAACCCACCTCACTGCATCTACCTAGCTGTTGTGTTCAGTGAACCCACCTCACTGCATCTACCTAGCTGTTGTGTTGAGTGAACCCGCCTCACTGCATCTACCTACCTTTTGTGTTCAGTGAACCCACCTCACTGCATATAACTTACTTTTGTGTTGAGTGAACCCACCTCACTGCATATAACTACCTTTTCTGTTCAGTGAACCCACCTCACTGCATATAACTACATTTTGTGTTCAGTGAACCCACCTCACTGCATCTACCTATCTGTTGTGTTCAGTGAACCCACCTCACTGCATATAACTACCTTTTGTGTTGCGTGAACCCACCTCACTGCATAAAACTACCTTTTTGTGTTCAGTGAACCCACCTCACTACATATAACTACCTTTTAAGTTGAGTGAACACACCTCACTGCATCTACCTAGCTGTTGTGTTGAGTGAACCCACCTCATTGCATATAACTACACTTTGTGTTGAGTGAACCCACCTCACTGCATCTACCTAGCTGCTACATAGTTACATAGTTATTTTGATTGAAAAAATACATACGTCCACCGAGTTCAAAAAGTACAAAGTACAACGCCAGCCTGCTCCCTCACATATCCCTGTTGTGTTGAGTGAACCCACCTCACTGCATATAACTACCTATTGTGTTGAGTGAACCCACCTCACTGCAAATAACTAGCTTTTGTGTTCAGTGAACCCACCTCACTGCATCTATGTAGCTGTTGTTTTGAGTGAACCCACCTCACTGCATATGCCTAGCTGTTGTGTTGAGTGAACCCGCCTCACTTCATATATAACTACCTTTTGTGTTCAGTGAACCCACCTCACTGCATCTACCTAGCTGTTGTTTTGAGTGAACCCACCTCACTGTATAAACCTAGCTGTTGTAGTGAGTGAACCCACCTCACTGCATCTACCTAGCTGTGGTGTTGAGTGAACCCACCTCACTGCATCTACTTAGCTGTTGTGTTGAGTGAACCCACCTCACTTCATATAACTACCCTTTGTGTTCAGTGAACCCACCTCACTGCATCTACCTAGCTGTTATGTTGAGTGAACCCACCCCACTGCATCTACCTAGCTGTTGTTTTGAGTGAACCCACCTCACTGTATATACCTAGCTGTTGTAGTGAGTGAACCCACCTCACTGTATCTACCTAGCTGTTGTGTTGAGTGAACCCACCTCACTGCATCTACTTAGCTGTTGTGTTGAGTGAACCCACCTCACTTCATATAACTACCCTTTGTGTTCAGGGAACCCACCTCACTGCATCTACCTAGCTGTTACGTTGAGTGAACCCACCCCACTGCATCTACCTAGCTGTTGTGTTGAGTGAACCCACCTCACTGTATATAACTACCTTTTGTGTTCAGTGAACTAACCTCACTGCATCTACCTAGCTGTTACATAGTTACCTAGTTATTTTGGATGAAAAAAGACATACGTCCATCGAGTTCAACCAGTACAAAGTACAACACCAGCCTGCTCCCTCACATATCCCTGTTGTGTTGAGTGAACCCACCTCACTGCATCTACCTAGCTGTTGTGTTCAGTGAACCCACCTCACTGCATATAACTACACTTTGTGTTGAGTGAACCCACCTCACTGCATCTACCTGGCTGTTGTGTTGAGTGAACCCACCTCACTGCATATATAACTACCTTTTGTGTTCAGTGAACTAACCTCACTGCATCTACTTAGCTGTTGTGTTGAGTGAACCCTCCTCACTGCATATACCTAGCTGTTGTGTTGAGTGAACACACTACACTGCATATATAACTACCTTTTGTGCTCAGTAAACCCACCTCACTGCATCTACCTAGCTGTTGTGTTGAGTGAACCCACCTCACTGCATATATAACTACCTTTTGTGTTCAGTGAACTAACCTCACTGCATCTACTTAGCTGTTGTGTTGAGTGAACCCTCCTCACTGCATATACCTAGCTGTTGTGTTGAGTGAACACACTACACTGCATATATAACTACCTTTTGTGCTCAGTAAACCCACCTCACTGCATCTACCTAGCTGTTGTGTTGAGTGAACCCACCTCACTGCATCTACTTAGCTGTTGTGTTGAGTGAACCCACCTCACTTCATATAACTACCCTTTGTGTTCAGGGAACCCACCTCACTGCATCTACCTAGCTGTTACGTTGAGTGAACCCACCCCACTGCATCTACCTAGCTGTTGTGTTGAGTGAACCCACCTCACTGTATATAACTACCTTTTGTGTTCAGTGAACTAACCTCACTGCATCTACCTAGCTGTTACATAGTTACCTAGTTATTTTGGATGAAAAAAGACATACGTCCATCGAGTTCAACCAGTACAAAGTACAACACCAGCCTGCTCCCTCACATATCCCTGTTGTGTTGAGTGAACCCACCTCACTGCATCTACCTAGCTGTTGTGTTCAGTGAACCCACCTCACTGCATATAACTACACTTTGTGTTGAGTGAACCCACCTCACTGCATCTACCTAGCTGTTGTGTTGAGTGAACACACCTCACTTCATATAACTACCTTTTGTGTTCAGTGAACCCACCTCACTGCATCTACCTAGGTGTTGTGTTGAGTGAACCCACCTCACTGCATATAACTACCGTTTGTGTTGAGTGAACCCACCTCACTGCATATATAACTACCTTTTCTGTTCAGTGAACCCACCTCACTGCATAAAACTACCTTTTGTGTTCAGTGAACCCACCTCACTGCATCTACCTAGCTGTTGTGTTGAGTGAACACACCTCACTGCATATATAACTAACTTTTGTGTTCAGTGAACCCACCCCACTGCATCTACCTAGCTGTTGTGTTGAGTGAATCCACCTCACTTCATATAAGTACCTTTTGTGTTCAGTGAACCCACCTCACTGCATCTACCTAGCTGTTGTGTTGAGTGAACCCACCTCACTTCATATAAGTACCTTTTGTGTTCAGTGAACCCACCTCACGCATCTACCTACCTTTTGTGTTCAGTGAACCCACCTCACTGCATCTACCTAGCTGTTGTGTTGAGTGAACGAACCTCACTGCATCTACCTAGCTGTTGTGTTAAGTAAACCCACCTCACTGCATCTACCTACCTTTTGTGTTGAGTGAACCCACCCCACTGCATATAACTACATTTTGTGTTCAGTGAACCCACCTCACTGCATACAACTACCTTTTGTGTTCAGTGAACCCACCTCACTGCATCTATCTGGCTGTTGTGTTGAGTGAACCCACCTCACTGCATACATAACTACCTTTTGTGTTCAGCGAACCAACCTCACTGCATCTACTTAGCTGTTGTGTTGAGTGAACCCACCTCCTCACTGTATATACCTAGCTGTTGTGTTGAGTGAACCCACCTTACTGCATCTACCTAGCTGTTTTGTTGAGTGAACCCACCTCACTGCATATAACTACCTTTTGTGCTCAGTGAACCCACCTCACTGCATATAACTACCTTATGTGTTCAGTGAACCCACCTCACTGCATCTACCTACCTTTTTATGTTCAGTGAACCCACCTCACTGCATCTACCTATCTGTTGTGTTGAGTGAACCCACCTCACTGCATATAACTACCTTTTTTGTTCAGTGAACCCACCTCATTACATATAACTACCTTTTTGTGTTCAGTGAACCCACCTCACTACATATAACTACCTTTTTAAGTTGAGTGAACACACCTCACTGCATCTACCTAGCTGTTGTGTTGAGTGAACCCACCTCATTGCATATATAACTCCCTTTTGTGGTCAGTGAACCCACCTCACTGCATATAACTACACTTTGTGTTGAGTGAACCCACCTCACTGCATCTACCTAGCTGCTACATAGTTACATAGTTATTTTGTGTGATGATTTGCTCAGCTGCCTGTGCAGGCAGGCAGCTTTTTGACCATTGTGTAGGTTTGCATGCTGCAGGACTCTGGAAAGAAGAGCTTCTGTCAGTTTTGCAGCTTGTGCTTGCTGAGGAATTTGCATACATTGTCATGCAAATTGCCTGGCCACATTCATTGGAGGCGTGTACTATAAGTACTATGTGTTTCCCACAATGCTTGGCTGGTCATAAGGAGTCTTCCTGTGAAACACTCTGGAGAGTGTCAGCCATGCTCTTGGTTTGAAGATCAGCTTAGAGTAATTCCTGGAAACTATGCTAGGCAGATTCCCTAAGTGCAGTTAGGATTGTTTATCTGTTTGTTTGTTCTGTTGCTGTTGTCCTGTCCCAGCGGTGGTCGACTGGAAATGGTTCTGATCTCTGTTCTTGGAGTATAGCTGGTGCAGCGGTTGCTACCAGCTATCTCTTCTGTTCTGTCTCCTGGGATCGCGCTAGCCACTTTTCGCTAGCGCTGTGGATCCTTCTGTTCTGTCTCCTGGGATCGCGCTAGCCACTTTTCGCTAGCGCTGTGGATCCTTCTGTTCTGTCTCCTGGGATCGCGCTAGCCACTTTTCGCTAGTGCTGTGGATCCTTCTGTTCTGCTACTCTGTACCTGGATCGCACTCGCTTCTCGCTAGTGCTGTGGATATTATCTCTCGCTTGTCCCTGTTTTCATGTGTCTGTCTTGTCTGCTACGGACACTCGCTGGAGGCTCGGTAAGGTAACCGTTAAGCAAGCGTTCGCGTCCTCTGTTTCATGTTTGTCTGTCGATGGTTAGTTAGGCGTGCTTGTCTCTATTGTGCTTATCATGTGGAGACCGCGCATAGCCGCGTGCACTGTTGCGAATGAGTGCGGTGTTCGCGGTTAGCTAGCATTTGTTATTTTCTGTATCTCCTCATTGTATGATTTGCTGTGCCTTTGCCACTCTCGTGCTCCGCCTTGCTGTAGCCTTGTGTCACGTCTGGCGATCGCACCTCTCGCAATCGCGTTTCTGTTTCTTATCTGCTGTTGTGTGTGCGCTGTCGCGGGGTGGCGACTAGATTGGCGCACACACATACAACCTGTCCCTTTGCTCGTTCTTATTGGCAATCGCTTCTCTTGCGATTGCGTTCTGCGCTTCGTACAATTCCTGTCTGGCATTTGTGGAGGTACAGAGGATTGGTTCCTCTGCACTCCTCAGCGCCATCTGCCGACAGGAATTTCTCTCTACGGGTGCGTAGCACCTTTTGCTGGGTTCCCGCAATTATACGCTTGTGGAGGATTTCCGCCGTATCAGCGCACGCGTTGTGCGCTGATCACGGAGAAAGTTCCACAATCGTTACATTTTGATTGAAAAAAGACATACGTCCATCGAGTTCAAAAAGTACAAAGTACAACGCCAGCCTGCTCCCTCACATATCCATGTTGTGTTGAGTAAACCCACCTCACTGCATCTACCTACCTTTTTATGTTCAGTGAACCCACCTCACTGCATATAACTACCTTTTGTGTTCAGTGAACTAACCTCACTGCATCTACCTAGCTGTTACACAGTTACCTAGTTCTTTTGGATGAAAAAAGACATACGAGTTCAATCAGTACAAAGTACAACACCAGCCTGCTCCCTCACATATCCCTGTTGTGTTGAGTGAACCCACCTCACTGCATCTACCTAGCTGTTGTGTTCAGTGAACCCACCTCACTGCATATAAAAACCTTTTGTGTTGAGTCAACCCACCGCACTACATGTAACTACATTTTTTGTTCAGTGAACCCACCTCACTGCATCTACCTAGCTGTTGTGTTCAGGGAACCCACCTCACTGCATATAACTACATTTTGTGTTCAGTGAACCCACCTCACTGAATGTAACTCCCTTTTGTGTTCAGTGAACCCACCTCACTGCATGTAACTCCCTTTTGTGTTCAGTGAACCCACCTCACTGCATCTACCTACCTTTTTATGTTCAGTGAACCCACCTCACTGCATCTACCTAGCTGTTGTGTTGAGTGAACCTACCTCACTGCATATAACTACCTTTTGTGTTCAGTGAACTAACCTCACTGCATCTACCTAGCTGTTACATAGTTACCTAGTTATTTTGGATGAAAAAAGACATGCGTCCATCGAGTTCAACCAGTACAAAGTACAACACCAGCCTGCTACCTCACATATCCCTGTTGTGTTGAGTGAACCCACCTCACTGCATCTACTAGCTGTTGTGTTCAGTGAACCCACCTCACTGCATATAACAACCTTTTGTGTTGAGTGAACCCACCTCACTGCATATAACTACCTTTTGTGTTCAGTAAACCCACCTCGCTGCATATAACTACCTTTTGTGTTCAGTGAACCCACCTCAATGCATCTACCTAGCTGTTGTGTTCAGTGAACCCACCTCACTGCATATAACTACACTTTGTGTTGAGTGAACCCACCTCACTGCATCTACCTAGCTGTTGTGTTGAGTGAACCCACCTCACTTCATATAACTACCTTTTGTGTTCAGTGAACCCACCTCACTGCATCTACCTAGGTGTTAGGTTGAGTGAACCCACCTCACTGCATATAACTACCTTTTGTGTTCAGTGAACCCACCTCACTGCATCTACCTAGCTGTTACATAGTTACCTAGTTATTTTGGATGAAAAAAGACATGCGTCCATCGAGTTCAACCAGTACAAAGTACAACACCAGCCTGCTCCCTCACATATCCCTGTTGTGTTGAGTGAACCCACCTCACTGCATCTACCTACCTTTTGTGTTGAGTGAACCCACCTCACTGCATATAACTACCTTTTGTGTTGAGTGAACCCACCTCACTGCATATAACTACCTTTTGTGTTGAGTGAACCCACCTCACTGCATATAACTACACTTTGTGTTGAGTGAACCCACCTCACTGCATCTACCTAGCTGTTGTGATGAGTGAACACACCTCACTGCATATATAACTAAGTTTTGTGTTCAGTGAACCCACCTCACTGCATCTACCTAGGTGTTGTGTTGAGTGAACCCACCTCACTGCATATAACTACCTTTTGTGTTCAGTGAACCCACCTCACGCATCTACCTACCTTTTGTGTTCAGCGAACCCACCTCACTGCATCTACCTAGCTGCTGCGTTGAGTGAACGAACCTCACTGCATCTACCTAGCTGTTGTGTTAAGTAAACCCACCTCACTGCATCTACCTACCTTTTGTGTTCAGTGAACCCACCTCACTGCATATAACTACATTTTGTGTTCAGTGAACCCACCTCACTGCATACAACTACCTTTTGTGTTCAGTGAACCCACCTCACTGCATGTAACTCCCTTTTGTGTTCAGTGAACCCACCTCACTGCATCTACCTACCTTTTTATGTTCAGTGAACCCACCTCACTGCATCTACCTAGCTGTTGTGTTGAGTGAACCTACCTCACTGCATATAACTACCTTTTGTGTTCAGTGAACTAACTTTACTGCATCTACCTAGCTGTTACATAGTTACCTAGTTATTTTGGATGAAAAAAGACATGCGTCCATCGAGTTCAACCAGTACAAAGTACAACACCAGCCTGCTACCTCACATATCCCTGTTGTGTTGAGTGAACCCACCTCACTGCATCTACTAGCTGTTGTGTTCAGTGAACCCACCTCACTGCATATAACAACCTTTTGTGTTGAGTGAACCCACCTCACTGCATATAACTACCTTTTGTGTTCAGTAAACCCACCTCGCTGCATATAACTACCTTTTGTGTTCAGTGAACCCACCTCAATGCATCTACCTAGCTGTTGTGTTCAGTGAACCCACCTCACTGCATATAACTACACTTTGTGTTGAGTGAACCCACTTCACTGCATCTACCTAGCTGTTGTGTTGAGTGAACCCACCTCACTTCATATAACTACCTTTTGTGTTCAGTGAACCCACCTCACTGCATCTACCTAGGTGTTAGGTTGAGTGAACCCACCTCACTGCATATAACTACCTTTTGTGTTCAGTGAACACACCTCACTGCATCTACCTAGCTGTTACATAGTTACCTAGTTATTTTGGATGAAAAAAGACATGCGTCCATCGAGTTCAACCAGTACAAAGTACAACACCAGCCTGCTCCCTCACATATCCCTGTTGTGTTGAGTGAACCCACCTCACTGCATCTACCTACCTTTTGTGTTGAGTGAACCCACCTCACTGCATATAACTACCTTTTGTGTTGAGTGAACCCACCTCACTGCATATAACTACCTTTTGTGTTGAGTGAACCCACCTCACTGCATATAACTACACTTTGTGTTGAGTGAACCCACCTCACTGCATCTACCTAGCTGTTGTGATGAGTGAACACACCTCACTGCATATATAACTAAGTTTTGTGTTCAGTGAACCCACCTCACTGCATCTACCTAGGTGTTGTGTTGAGTGAACCCACCTCACTGCATATAACTACCTTTTGTGTTCAGTGAACCCACCTCACGCATCTACCTACCTTTTGTGTTCAGCGAACCCACCTCACTGCATCTACCTAGCTGTTGTGTTGAGTGAACGAACCTCACTGCATCTACCTAGCTGTTGTGTTAAGTAAACCCACCTCACTGCATCTACCTACCTTTTGTGTTCAGTGAACCCACCTCACTGCATATAACTACATTTTGTGTTCAGTGAACCCACCTCACTTCATACAACTACCTTTTGTGTTCAGTGAACCCACCTCACTGCATCTACCTGGCTGTTGTGTTGAGTGAACCCACCTCACTGCATATATAACTACCTTTTGTGTTCAGTGAACCAACCTCACTGCATCTACTTAGCTGTTGTGTTGAGTGAACCCACCTCACTGCATATACCTAGCTGTTGTGTTGAGTGAACACACCTCACTGCATATATAACTACCTTTTGTGTTCAGTAAACCCACCTCACTGCATCTACCTAGCTGTTGTGTTGAGTGAACCCACCTCACTGTATATACCTAGCTGTTGTGTTGAGTGAACCCACCTCACTGCATCTACCTAGCTGTTGTGTTATGTGAACCAACCTCACTTCATCTACCTACCTTTTGTGTTGAGTGAACCCACCTCACTGCATATAACTACCTTTTGTGCTCAGTGAACCCACCTCACTGCATCTACCTACCTTTTTATGTTCAGTGAACCCACCTCACTGCATATAACTACCTTTTGTGTTCAGTGAACCCACCTCACTGCATATAACTACACTTTGTGTTGAGTGAACCCACCTCACTGCATCTACCTAGCTGCTACATAGTTACATAGTTATTTTTTGTGATGATTTGCTCAGCTGCCTGTGCAGGCAGGCAGCTTTTTGACCATTGTGTAGGTTTGCATGCTGCAGGACTCTGGAAAGAAGAGCTTCTGTCAGTTTTGCAGCTTGTTGCTGAGGAATTTGCATACATTGTCATGCAAATTGCCTGGCCACATTCATTGGAGGCGTGTACTATAAGTACTATGTGTTTCCCACAATGCTTGGCTGGTCATAAGGAGTCTTCCTGTGAAACACTCTGGAGAGTGTCAGCCATGCTCTTTGTTTGAAGATCAGCTTAGAGTAATTCCTGGAAACTGTGCTAGGCAGATTCCCTAAGTGCAGTTAGGATTGTTTATCTGTCTGTTTGTTCTGTTGCTGTTGTCCTGTCCCAGCGGTGGTCAACAGGAAATGGTTCTGATCTCTGTTCTTGGAGTATAGCTGGTGCAGCGGTTGCTACCAGCTATCTCTTCTGTTCTGTCTCCTGGGATCGCGCTAGCCACTTTTCGCTAGTGCTGTGGATCCTTCTGTTCTTTCTCCTGGGATCGCGCTAGCCACTTTTCGCTAGCGCTTTGGATCCTTCTGTTCTGTCTCCTGGGATCGCGCTAGCCACTTTTCGCTAGCGCTGTGGATCCTTCTGTTCTGTCTCCTGGGATCGCGCTAGCCACTTTTCGCTAGTGCTGTGGATCCTTCTGTTCTGTTACTCTGTACCTGGATCGCACTCGCTTCTCGCTAGTGCTGTGGATATTATCTCTCGCTTGTCCCTGTTTTCATGTGTCTGTCTTGTCTGCTACGGACGCTTGCTGGAGGCTCGGTGAGGTAACCGTTAAGCAAGCGTTCGCGTCCTCTGTTTCATGTTTGTCTGTCGATGGTTAGTTAGGCGTGCTTGTCTCTATTGTGCTTATCACGTGGAGACCGCGCATAACCGCGTACACTGTTGCGAATGAGTGCGGTGTTTGCGATTAGCTAGCGTTTGTTATTTTCTGTATCTCCTCATTGTATGATTTGCTGTGCCTTTGCCACTCTCGTGCTCCGCCTTGCTGTAGCCTTGTGTCACGTCTGGCGATCGCACTGTAAGGCTTGGTGGTGTATTCTCCACAGTCAGCATGCAACGCATGAGCTGACGTGAAGGAGGTACACACACTAGCACAAGGAAACAGGCTATCCCTAGTATAGTGGAGGGGAGGACTGACTCCAATAGGAGATTGTGGCGCACAGAGCCGGTGCAGATCCGACAGCCACAAACAATACTTTCGCTATAACGACTCAGCGCAGAGTAGCGCTGAGCGCATAAACCAGAACTGAGGAGATCAGGACAGGTAGACAGAATGAACGCTTGCTAGCTAGCCGCTACTTAGTGACAGCAAGCGTCCACAACAAGACAGACTGGAATGAGGCAGCAATGCGTTGCAGCGATGGCGTGCCTCACAAAGACAGGACAGGATAGTCAGGAAATAGCAGGATCAAGATAGATGAACGTAACACAGACAAATATACAATAAGTATATTTTCCTAGCGTATTACAATTACAGCTATCAATGAAACTATTTGTAACGTCTGACTAACATATGTATATATCGGCAATGAACCGATATATGACATAAGCAGGAACACTGACTAGGACTGGAGCAATACAGGGAACAGGACTCAGAAGGATTCGCGATCTCTTCGCAGAGATGAACGCAATCCACAAACGGTAACAGAACAGGATTCAGAAGGATTCGTTATCTCTTCGCAGAGATGAATGCAATCCACAAACAGAACCAGGAGCAGGATACCTAACTCAGCACGGGTGATCATGATACGCGCAACCTACCAAAACGTGCTGGAAAGCTGACTAACTGAACACAGGATATAAACAGTTCGTGTACGTATACATCAGCGACACTGATGTATCAACGTAACACGAATACAAGGAAAATAATAAACGTGCTGGTATGCATATATATTGGCGATGAACCAATATATGATGCAAGACCAGCAAAGTATCTTTAGAACAAGAAACACGCTCTGGGGCTGAAGCAACAGCAAGACAAGCTTAAACTGAAGCTATGATAACCCGAGGAGTCCTGCAGGAAGCAGATCTTTATACTGAGGTCATCCAATGGGAGCAGACATGCAGATTCCCACACAGGTGAATGATAATCAGTCACAAGCTGACAGCAGGGAAAGGCAGACCAAGCTATGCAGCTTAATTCTAAAACCTTGCGCTCCTATCTGAGAGTGACAGGCTATCTCAGTTCCTTGTTTTCCTCTTGTCTTAATGCACGGTGCTGCTCCAATTGAGGTTGGCAAGGGTAGGCAAGTCTAGAAAAAAATGAAGCGCTCCATTGTGCATTACCAAAAGAAAGTTTAATCGCAACTTAAAAAGATCTACTTACAAGATCCAGTAAAACAACTCGCTTATTCAGCGGCACAGTCCACCGCTAACTCCGCATGCAGATGGGCAACAACGCGCTGTGGCCGGCAGCGCGTTCTCCGATGTCCGGGATGGCCGTCTCGCAATGGGTGTGGGCGTGGCTGTCAGTTAGCGTGCGTATAGCGTCATTACGCGTTTCGGCGCTCTGCGCCTTCGTCAGATGACGACTATACGCACTGCACGCTTGTTAAATCCATCCTCACGGCCGTAGTCATGGCTACGTGGGTGGAACGCTTGTGGATTTGAAAAACTTTATTGACAAATGGACAATTATATGTGTACAGTATTATTTCAGTACACCTGGTATTAGGAATGTATAAGTCCTTTTATTTTATGCGCAAGAAGCCTAATACCAGGTGTACTGAAATAATACTGTACACATATAATTGTCCATTTGTCAATAAAGTTTTTCAAATCCACAGGCGTTCCACCCACGTAGCCATGACTACGGCCGTGAGGATGGATTTAACAAGCGTGCAGTGCGTATAGTCGTCATCTGACGAAGGCGCAGAGCGCCGAAACGCGTAATGACGCTATACGCACGCTAACTGACAGCCACGCCCACACCCATTGCGAGACGGCCATCCCGGACATCGGAGAACGCGCTGCCGGCCACAGCGCGTTGTTGCACATCTGCACGCGGAGTTAGCGGTGGACTGTGCCGCTGAATAAGCGAGTTGTTTTACTGGATCTTGTAAGTAGATCTTTTTAAGTTGCGATTAAACTTTCTTTTGGTAATGCACAATGGAGCGCTTCATTTTTTTCTAGACTTGCCAAGCTATGCAGCTTGCATGGAAAGAGATCAGAACTGCCTGAGCTGCAGCACTACTACTTCCAGCAATACCTGCTGCAGCAGCGATCATGACACACACCTCTCGCGATCGCGTTTCTGTTTCTTATCTGCTGTTGTGTGTGCGCGGTCGTGGGGTGGCGACTAGATAGGCGCACACACATACAACCTGTCCCTTTGCCCGTTCTCATTGGCAATCGCTTCTCTTGCGATTGCGTTCTGCGCTTCATACAATTCCTGTCTGGCATTTGTGGAGGTACAGAGGATTGGTTCCTCTGCACTCCTCAGCGCCATCTGCCGACAGGAATTTCTCTCTACGGGTGTGTAGCACCTTTTGCTGGGTTCCCGCAATTATACGCTTGTGGAGGATTTCCGCCGTATCAGCGCACGCGTTGTGCGCTGATCACGGAGAAAGTTCCACAATCGTTACATTTTGATTGAAAAAAGACATACGTCCATCGAGTTCAAAAAGTACAAAGTACAATGCCAGCCTGCTCCCTCACATATCCCTGTTGTGTTGAGTGAACCCACCTCACTGCATCTACCTAGCTGTTGTGTTCAGTGAACCCACCTCACTGCATATAACTACCTTTTGTGTTGAGTGAACCCACCTCACTGCAAATAACTAGCTTTTGTGTTCAGTGAACCCACCTCACTGCACCTACCTAGCTGTTGTGTTGAGTGAACCCACCTCACTGCATATGCCTAGCTGTTGTGTTAAGTGAACCTGCCTCACTTCATATATAACTACGTTTTGTGTTCAGTGAACCCACCTCACTGCATCTACCTAGCGGTTGTGTTGAATGAACGAACCTCACTGCATCTACCTAGCTGTTGTGTTAAGTAAACCCACCTCACTGCATCTACCTACCTTTTGTGTTGAGTGAACCCACCTCACTGTATATAACTACCTTTTGTGTTGAGTGAACCCACCTCACTGCATATATAACTACCTTTTCTGTTCAGTGAACCCACCTCACTGCATATAACTACCTTTTGTGTTCAGTGAACCCACCTCACTGCATCTACCTACCTTTTTATGTTCAGTGAACCCACCTCACTGCATATAACTACCTTTTGTGTTGAGTGAACCCACCTCACTGCATATATAACTACCTTTTGTGTTCAGTGAACCCATCTCACTACATATAACTACCTTTTTGTGTTCAGTGAACCCACCTCACTACATATAACTACACTTTGTGTTGAGTGAACACACATCACTGCATCTACCTAGTTGTTGTGTTGAGTGAACCCACCTCACTGCATATATAACTACATTTTGTGTTCAGGGAACCCACCTCACTGCATATAGCTACACTTGGTGTTGAGTGAACCCACCTCACTGCATCTACCTAGCTGTTGTGTTGAGTGAACCCACCTCACTGCATATAACTACACTTGATGTTGAGTGAACCCACCTCACTGCATCTACCTAGCTGTTGTGTTGAGTGAACCCACCTAACTGCATATATAACTACCTTTTGTGTTGAGTGAACCCACCTCACTGCATATAACTACATTTTGTGTTAGGTGAACCCACATCGCTGCCTATAACTACCTTTTGTGTTCAGTGAACCCACCTCACTGCATCTACCTAGCTGTTGTGTTCAGTGAACCCACCTCACTGCATATAACTACCTTTTGTGTTGAGTGAACCCACCTCACTGCATATAACTACCTTTTGTGTTGAGTGAACCCACCTCACTGCATATAACTACCTTTTGTGTTCAGTGAACCCACCTCACTGCATAAATTTACCTTTTGTGTTCAGTGAACCCACCTCACTGCATCTACCTTGCTGTTGTGTTCAGTGAACCCACCTCACTGCATATAACTACATTTTGTGTTGAGTGAACCCACCTCGCTGCATATAACTACCTTTTGTGTTCAGTGAACCCACCTCACTGCATCTACCTAGCTGTTGTGTTCAGTGAACCCACCTCACTGCATAAAACTACACTTTGTGTTGAGTGAACCCACCTCACTGCATCTACTTAGCTGTTGTGTTGAGTGAACCCAGCTCACTTCATATAACTACCCTTTGTGTTCAGTGAACCCACCTCACTGCATCTACCTAGCTGTTGTGTTGAGTGAACCCACCCCACTGCATCTACCTAGCTGTTGTGTTGAGTGAACCCACCTCACTGCATATAACCACCTTTTGTGTTCAGTGAACCCACCTTACTGCATCTACCTAGCTGTTGTGTTCGGGGAACCCACCTCACTGCATATAACTACATTCTGTGTTCAGTAAACCCACCTCACTGCAAGTAACTCCCTTTTGTGTTCAGTGAACCCACCTCACTGCATATAACTACCTTTTTTGTTCAGTGAACCCACCTCACTGCATCTACCTAGCTGTTGTGTTGAGTGAACCCACCTCACCTGCATATAACTACCCTTTGTGTTCAGTGAACCCACCTCACTGCATCCACCTAGCTGTTGTTGAGTGAACCCACCTTACTGCATATAACTACCGTTTGTGTGCAGTGAACCCACCTCACTGCATCTACCTACCCTTTGTGTTCAGTGAACCCACCTCACTGCATCTACCTAGCTGTTCTTGAGTGAACCCACCTCACTGCATATAACTATCTTTTGTGTTGAGTGACCTACCTCACTGCATCCACCTAGCTGTTGTAATGAATGAACCCACCTCACTGCATATATAACTACCTTGTGTGTTGAGTGAACCCACCTCGCTGCATATAACTACCTTTTGTGTTCAGTGAACCCACCTTACTGCATCTACCTAGCTGTTGTGTTGAGTGAACCCACCTCACTGCATATAACTAAACTTTGTGTTGAGTGAACCCACCTCACTGCATCTACCTAGCTGTTACATAGTTACATAGTTACCTAGTTATTTTGGATGAAAAAAAACATACGTCCATCGAGTTCAACCAGTACAAAGTACAACACCAGCCTGCTCCCTCGCATATCCCTGTTGTGTTGAATGAACCCACCTCACTGCATATAACTACCTTATGTGTTCAGTGAACCCACCTCACTGCATCTGCCTAGCTGTTGTGTTCAGTGAACCCACTTCACTGCATGTAACAACCTTTTGTGTTGATTGAGCCCACCTCACTGCATATAACTACCTTTTGTGCTCAGTAAACCCACCTCACTGCATCTACCTAACTGTTGTGTTGAGTGAACCTACCTCACTGTATATACCTAGCTGTTGTGTTGAGTGAACCCACCTCACTGCATCTACCTAGTAGAGATGGGCCGAACGGTTCGCCGGCGAACGGTTCCCGGCGAACTTCGGTGGTTCGCGTTCGCCTTCCGCAGGCGAACGTTTACGGAAGTTCGGTTCGCCCCACAATGCACTATGAGGGTCAACTTTGACCCTCTACATCACAGTCAGCAGGCCCAGTGAAGCCAATTAGGCTACACTAGCCCCTGGAGCCCCACCCCCCTTATATAAGGCAGGCAGCGGCGGCCATTACGGCCACTCGTGTGCCTGCATTAGAGAGAGTAGGGCGAGCTGCTGTCTGTCTCTCATAGGGAAAGATTAGTTAGGCTTAGCTTTTCCTGGCTGCATACCTGTTCAGTGATCCTGCCACTGCATACCTGTTCTGTGAACCCACCCACCACTGCATACCTGTTCAGTGATCCTGCCACTGCATACCTGTTCTGTGAACCTACCCACCACTGCATACCTGTTCAGTGATCCTGCCACTGCATACCTGTTCTGTGAACCTACCCACCACTGCATACCTGTTCAGTGATCCTGCCGCTGCATACCTGTTCTGTGAACCCACCCACCACTGCATACCTGTTCAGTGATCCTGCCACTGCATACCTGTTCTGTGAACCCACCACTGCATACCTGTTCTGTGAACCCACCCACCACTGCATACCTGTTCAGTGATCCTGCCGCTGCATACCTGTTCTGTGAACCCACCCACCACTGCATACCTGTTCAGTGATCCTGCCACTGCATACCTGTTCTGTGAACCCACCACTGCATACCTGTTCTGTGAACCCACCACTGCATACCTGTTCTGTTCAGTGGACCCGCCACTGTATACCTGTTTAGTGAACCCGCCACTGCATACCTGTTCTGTTCAGTGAACCCGCCACTGCATACCTGTTCCGTTCAGTGAACAGTTTGGTGTGTCAGTGTAAAGCAGTACCTTAATTACACTCCCTGTTTGATGTATACACATGCAAGATGTTTTAAAGCACTTTAGGCCTGTCATTTAGCATTCAATATGATTTCTGCCCTTAAAACGCTGCTTTGCGTCAAATCCAGATTTTTCCTAAGGACTTTTGGCGTGTATCCCACTCCGCCATGCCCCCCTCCAGGTGTTAGACCCCTTGAAACATCTTTTCCATCACTTTTGTGGCCAGCATAATAATTTTTTTTTTCAAAATTCGCATCCCCATTGAAGTCTATTGCGGTTCGCGAACTTTAACGCGAACCGAACCTTCCGCGGAAGTTCGCGAACCCGGTTCGCGAACCTAAAATCGGAGGTTCGGCCCATCTCTACTACCTAGCTGTTGTGTTCAGTGAACCCACCTTTCTGCATATAACTACCTTTTGTGTTGAGTGATCCCACCTCACTGCATATAACTACCTTTCGTGTTCAGTGAACCCACCTAACTGCATCTACCTAGCTGTTGTGTTGAGTGAACACACCTCACTGCATATATAATTAACTTTTTGTATTCAGTGAACCCACCTCACTGCATATAACTACCTTTTGAGTTCAGTGAACCCACCTCACTGCATCCACCTAGCTGTTGTTGAGTGAACCCACCTAACTGCATATAACTACCTTTTGTGTTCAGTGAACCCACCTCAATGCATCTACCTAGCTGTTGTGTTCAGTGAACCCACCTCACTGCATATAACTACCTTTTGTGTTGAGTGAACCCACCTCACTGCATCTACCTAGCTGTTGTGTTGAGTGAACCCACCTCACTTCATATAACGTTTTGTGTTTAGTGAACCCACCTCACGCATCTACCTACCTTTTGTGTTCAGTGAACCCACCTCACTGCATATATAACTACCTTTTGTGTTCAGTGAACCCACCTCACTGCATATAACTACCTTTTGTGTTCAGTGAACCCACCTCACTGCATGTACCTGGCTGTTGTGTTCAGTAAATCCACCTCACTGCATGTAACAACCTCTTGTGTTGATTGAACCCACCTCACTGCATATAACTACCTTTTGTGTTGAGTAAACCCACCTCACTGCATCTACCTAGCTGTTGTGTTGAGTGAACCCCATCTCACTGCATATAACTACCTTTTGTGCTCAGTGAACAAACCTCACTGCATATAACTACCTTTTGTGTTCAGTGAACCCACCTCAATGCATCTACCTAGCTGTTGTGTTCAGTGAACCCCATCTCACTGCATATAACTACACTTTGTGTTCAGTGAACCCACCTCACTGCATCTACCTAGGTGTTGTGTTGAGTGAACCCACCTCACTGCATCTACCTAGCTGTTGTGTTGAGTGAACGCACCTCACTGCATCTACCTAGCTGTTGTGTTGAGTAAACCCACCTCACTGCATATAACTACCTTTTGTGTTGAGTGAACCCACCTCACTGCATATACAACTACCTTTTGTGTTCGGTGAACCCACCTCACTGCATATAACTACCTTTTGTGTTCAGTGAACCCACCTCACTGCATATAACTACCTTCTGTGTTCAGTGAACCCACCTCACGGCATCTACCTAGCTGTTGTTTTGAGTGAACGCACCTCACTGCATCTACCTAGCTGTTGTGTTGAGTGAACCCACCTCACTGCATCTACCTACCTTTTGTGTTGAGTGAACCCTCCACACTGCATATAACTACCTTTTTGTGTTCAGTGAACCCACCTCACTGTGTATATAACTACATTTTGTGTTCAGTGAACCCACCTCCCTGCATACAACTACCTTTTGTGTTCAGTGAACCCACTTCACTGCATCTACATAGCTGTTGTGTTGAGTGAACCCACCTCACTGCATATACCTAGCTGTTGTGTTGAGTGAACCCACCTCACTGCATATATAACTACCTTTTGTGTTCAGTGAAACCACCTCACTGCATCTACCTAGCTGTTGTGTTGAGTGAACCCACCTCACTGCATACAACTACCTTTTGTGTTCAGTGAACCCACCTCACTGCATATAACTACATTTTGTGTTCTGTGAACCCACCTCACTGCATATAACTACCTTTTGTGTTGAGTGAACCCACCTCACTGCATATAACTACCTTTTGGCCTCGATTCACAAAGCGGTGATAACCCAGTTATCACGCCTAAAAGACTTTAGGCGTGATAACCTTTGCACCACTGAGTTATCACCGATTTTTGCTCTAACTCGCGCGAAGTTTCCGCGCGTACGCGCAGTCCCATAGGGCTTAATGGGAGCTTCGCGCGAAGCGGGGACGCTGCGCGCGTGCGCTGTTGCGCGCGGAAAATTCGCGCGAGTTGCTTCTTATCATGCCTAAAGTGAGTTTAGGCGTGATAAGGGGCTTTTCACTGGCGTGCAAACACTTTGCAACGCTTTGTGAATCAAGCCCCAGGTGTGATAAGTTTAGGCATGATAAGTTTAGGTGTGATAAGTTTAAGCACCAACTGCGTTAGCACCGCAGTGCACAGCCGATCAAAAGTTTTGTGCTAGCAAAGTCTGGTGCACTTTGCATAGAGTTTAATAGCGCTGCTTTGCGTGCACGACTTTGCGCGCGATCTAAACTTATCTAAACTTATCGGGCTTGATTCACAAAGCGGTGATAACCCAGTTATCACGCCTAAAAGACTTTAGGCGTGATGACCTTTTCACCACTGAGTTATCACCGCTTTTTCCTGCTCTTCGCGCGAAGTTACCGCGCGTACGCGCGTGAGAGCGCGCGCAAAGTCCCATAGGGTTTAATGGGAGCTTCGCGCGAAGCGTCGGGCGGTAACTTCGCGCGAGTTTCTTCTTATCACGCCTAAAGTGAGTTTAGGCGTGATAAGGGGCTTTTCACTGGCGTGCAAACACTTTGCACCGCTTTGTGAATCAAGCCCATCATGCCTAAACTTATCACGCCTAAACTTATCACGCCTAAACTGGTTTTTCACCAGTGTGGTGCAATGGTTATCACGCCTAAAGTCTTTTAGGCATGCTAACTGGGTAGCACCGCTTTGTAAATCAGGCCCTAGGTGATGAGTGAACCCACCTCACTGCATCTACCTAGCTGTTGTGTTGAGTGAACCCACCTCACTGCATATAACTACATTTTATGTTCAGTGAACCCACTTCACTGCATTTACCTAGCTGTTGTTGAGTGAACCCACCTCACTGCATATAACTACACTTGGGGCCTGATTCACAAAGCGGTGCTAACAGTTAGCACCCTGGTGAAAAGCCCTTTATCATGCCTAAACTCAGTTTAGGCATGATAAGTTTAGGTGTGATAAGTTTAGATGTGATAAGTTTAAGCGCCAACTGCGTTAGCACCCCAGTGCACAGCTGATCAAAAGTTTTACGCTAGCAAAGACTGGTGCACTTCGTATAAAGTTTAATGGCGCTGCTTTGCGTGCGGGACTTTGCAAGCGATCTAAACTTATCTAAACTTAGCATGCCTAAACTTATCACACCTAAACTTATCATGCCTAAACTTATCACACCTAAACTGGTGGTGCAATGGTTATCATGCCTAAAGTCTCTAACTGGGTTAGCACCGCTTTGTGAATCGAGCCCTTTGTGTTGAGTGAACCCACTTCATTGCATCCACCTAGCTGCTACATAGTTACATAGTTATTTTGGTTGAAAAAAGACATACGTCCATCGAGTTCAAAAAGTACAAAGTACAACACCAGCCTGCTCCCTCACATATCCCTGTTGTGTTGAGTGAACCCACCTCACTGCATATACCTAGCTGTTGTGGTCAGTGAACCCACCTCACTGCATCTGCCTAGCTGTTGTGTTGAGTGAACCCACCTCACTGCATATGCCTAGCTGTTGTGTTGAGTTAACCCACCTCACTGCATATATAACTACCTTTTGTGTTCAGTGAACCCACCTCACTGCATCTACCTAGCTGTTGTGTTGAGTGAACCCACCTCACTGCATCTACCTACTTTTTGTGTTCAGTGAACCCACCTCACTGCATATAACTACCTTTTGTGTTGAGTGACCCACCTCACTGCATATAACTACCTTTTGTGCTTAGTGAATTCACCTCACTGCATTTACCTAGCTGTTGTAACGAGTGAACCCACCTCACTGCATATATAACTACCTTTTGTGTTTTGTGAACCCACCTCACTGCATATAACTACCTTTTGTGTTCAGTGAACCCACCTCACTACATATAACTACCTTCACTGCATCTACCTTGCTGTTGTGTTGAGTGAACCCACCTCACTGCATATATATGTACCTTTTGTGTTCAGTGAACCCACCTCACTGCATATAACTACACTTTGTGTTGAGTGAACCCACCTCGCTGCATATAACTACGTTTTGTGTTCAGTGAACCCACCTCACTGCATCTACCTAGCTGTTGTGTTCAGTGAACCCACCTCACTGCATATAACTGCACTTTGTGTTGAGTGAACCCACCTCACTGCATCTTCCTTGCTGTTGTATTGAGTGAACCCACCTCACTTCATATAACTACCCTTTGTGTTCAGTGAACCCACCTCACTGCATCTACCTAGCTGTTGTGTTGAGTGAACCCACCCCACTGCATCTACCTAGCTGCTGTTTTGAGTGAACACACCTCACTGCATATAACTACATTTTGTGCTTAGTGAACCCACCTCACTGCAAGTAACTCCCTTTTGTGTTCAGTGAACCCACCTCACTGCATATAACTACCTTTTGTGTTCAGTGAACCCACCTCACTGCATCTACCTAGCTGTTGTTGAGTAAACCCACCTCACTGCATATACCTAGCTGTTGTGTTGAGTAAACCCACCTCACTGCATATATAACTACATTTTGTGTTCATTGAACCCACCTCACTGTATCTACCTAGCTGTTGTGTTAAGTGAACCCACCTCACTGCATATAACTACCTTTTGTGTTCAGTGAACCCACCTCACTGCATCTACCTAGCTGTTGTGTTGAATGAACACACCTCACTGCATATATAACTAACTTTTGTGTTCAGTGAACCCACCTCACTGCGTATAACTACATTTTGTGTTCTGTGAACCCACCTCACTGCATATAACTACCTTTTGTGTTGAGTGAACCCACCTCACTGCAAATAACTACCTTTTGTGTTCAGTGAACCCACCTCACTACATATAATAACTTTTGTGTTCAGTGAACCCACCTCACTGCATCTACCTAGCTGTTGTGTTAAGTGAACCCACCTCACTGCATATAACTACCTTTTGTGTTCAGTGAACCCACCTCACTGCATCTACCTAGCTGTTGTGTTGAATGAACACACCTCACTGCATATATAACTAACTTTTGTGTTCAGTGAACCCACCTCACTGCGTATAACGACATTTTGTGTTCTGTGAACCCACCTCACTGCATATAACTACCTTTCGTGTTGAGTGAACCCACCTCACTGCAAATAACTACCTTTTGTGTTCAGTGAACCCACCTCACTACATATAACTACCTATTGTGTACAGTGAACCCACCTCACTACATATAATAACTTTTGTGTTCAGTGAACCCACCTCACTGCATCTACCTAGCTGTTGTGTTGAGTGAACCCACTTTACTGCATATATAACTACCTTTTGTGTTCAGTGAACCCACCTCACTGCATATAACTACACTTGGTGTTGAGTGAACAAACCTCACTGCATCTACCTAGCTGTTGTGTTGAGTGAACCCACCTCACTGCATATAGCTACCTTTTGAGTTCAGTGAACCCACCTCACTGCATCTACCTAGCTGTTGTGTTAAGTGAACCCACCTCACTGCATATAACTACATTTTGTGTTTAGTGAACCCACCTCACTGCATATAACTACATTTTGTGTTTAGTGAACCCACCTCACTGCTAGCTGTTGTGTTCAGTGAACGCTACTCACTGCATCTGCCTAGCTGGTGTTGAGTGAACCCACCTCATTGCATATATAACTACCTTTTGTGTTCAGTGAACCCACCTCACTGCATATAACTACACTTTGTGTTGAGTGAACCCACCTAACTGCATCTACCTAGCTGCTACATAGTTACATAGTTATTTTGGTTGAAAAATGACATACGTCCATTGAGTTCAAAAAGTACAAAGTACAACACCAGCCTGCTCCCTCACATATCCCTGTTGTGTTGAGTGAACCCACCTCACTGCATATGCCTAGCTGTTGTGTTCAGTGAACCCACCTCACTGCATATAACTACCTATTGTGTTCAGTGAACCCACCTCACTGCATCTACCTTGCTGTTGTGTTGAGTGAACCCACCTCACTGCATCTACCTACCTTTTGTGTTCAGTGAACCCACCTCACTGCATATAACTAAGTTTTGTGTTGAGTGACCCACCTCACTGCATATAACTACCTTTTGTGCTTAGTGAATTCACCTCACTGCATTTACCTAGCTGTTGTAACGAGTGAACCCACCTCACTGCATATATAACTACCTTTTGTGTTATGTGAACCCACCTCACTGCATATAACTACCTTTTGTGTTATGTGAACCCACCTCACTGCATATATAATTACCTTTTGTGTTCAGTGAACCCACATCACTGCATCTACCTAGCTGTTGTGTTCAGTGAACCCACCTCACTGCAAATAACTACCTTTTGTTTTGAGTGAACCCACCTCACTGCATATAACTAGCTTTTGTGTTCAGTGAACCCACCTCACTGCATCTACCTAGCTGTTGTGTTGAGTGAACCCACCTCACTGCATATGCTTAGCTGTTGTGTTGAGTGAACCCACCTCACTTCATATACAACTACCTTTTGTGTTCAGTGAACCCACCTCACTGCATCTACCTAGCTGTTGTTTTGCGTGAACCCACCTCACTGTATTTACCTAGCTGTTGTAGTGAGTGAACTCACCTCACTGTATCTACCTAGCTGTTGTGTTGAGTGAACCCACCTCACTGCATATAACTACCTTTTTGTGCTCAGTAAACCCACCTCACTGCATCTACCTAGCTGTTGTGTTGAGTGAACCCACCTCAGTGCATATAACTACCTTTAGTGTTCAGTGAAACCACCTCACTGCATATAACTACATTTTATGTTCAGTGAACCCACCTCACTGCATGTAACTAACTTTTTTGTTCAGTGAACCCACCTCACTGCATGTAACTACCTTTTGTCTTCAGTGAACCCACCTCACTGCATCTACCTAGCTGTTGTGTTGAGTGAACCCACCTCACTGCATATAATTACATTTTATGTTCAGTAAACCCACCTCACTGCATCTACCTAGCTGTTGTGTTGAGTGAACCCACCTCACTGCATATAACTACCTTTTACATTCAGTGAACCCACCTCACTGCATATAACTCATATAACTACCTTTTGTATTCAGTGAACCTACCTCATTGCATCTACCTAGATGTTGTTTTCAGTGAACCCACCTCACTGCATATAACTAACTTTTGTGTTCAGTGAACCCACCTCACTGCATATAACTACATTTTGTGTTCTGTGAACCCACCTCACTGCATATAACTACCTTTTGTGTTGAGTGAACCCACCTCACTGCATATAACTACCTTTTGGCCTCGATTCACAAAGCGGTGATAACCCAGTTATCACGCCTAAAAGACTTTAGGCGTGATAACCTTTGCACCACTGAGTTATCACCAATTTTTGCTCTAACTCGCGCGAAGTTTCCGCGCGTACGCAAAGTCCCATAGGGCTTAATGGGAGCTTCGCGCGAAGCGGGTACGCTGCGCGCGCGTGTGCGCTGTTGCGCGCGGAAAATTCGCGCGAGTTGCTTCTTATCATGCCTAAAGTGAGTTTAGGCGTGATAAGGGGCTTTTCACTGGCGTGCAAACACTTTGCAACGCTTTGTGAATCAAGCCCCAGGTGTGATAAGTTTAGGCATGATAAGTTTAGGTGTGATAAGTTTAAGCACCAACTGCGTTAGCACCGCAGTGCACAGCCGATCAAAAGTTTTGCGCTAGCAAAGTCTGGTGCACTTTGCATAGAGTTTAATAGCGCTGCTTTGCGTGCACGACTTTGCGCGCGATCTAAACTTATCTAAACTTATCATGCCTAAACTTATCACGCCTAAACTTATCACGCCTAAACTGGCTTTTCACCAATGTGGTGCAATGGTTATCACGCCTAAAGTCTTTTAGGCATGCTAACTGGGTAGCACCGCTTTGTAAATCAGGCCCTAGGTGATGAGTGAACCCACCTCACTGCATCTACCTAGCTGTTGTGTTGAGTGAACCCACCTCACTGCATATAACTACATTTTATGTTCAGTGAACCCACTTCACTGCATTTACCTAGCTGTTGTTGAGTGAACCCACCTCACTGCATATAACTACACTTTGTTTTGAGTGAACCCACTTCATTGCATCCACCTAGCTGCTACATAGTTACATAGTTATTTTGGTTGAAAAAAGACATACGTCCATCGAGTTCAAAAAGTACAAAGTACAACACCAGCCTGCTCCCTCACATATCCCTGTTGTGTTGAGTAAACCCACCTCACTGCATATACCTAGCTGTTGTGGTCAGTGAACCCACCTCACTGCATCTGCCTAGCTGTTGTGTTGAGTGAACCCACCTCACTGCATATGCCTAGCTGTTGTGTTGAGTTAACCCACCTCACTGCATATATAACTACCTTTTGTGTTCAGTGAACCCACCTCACTGCATCTACCTAGCTGTTGTGTTGAGTGAACCCACCTCACTGCATATATAACTACCTTTTGTGTTCAGTGAACCCACCTCACTGCATATAACTACCTTTTGTGTTGAGTGACCCACCTCACTGCATATAACTACCTTTTGTGCTTAGTGAATTCACCTCACTGCATTTACCTAGCTGTTGTAACGAGTGAACCCACCTCACTGCATATATAACTACCTTTTGTGTTATGTGAACCCACCTCACTGCATATAACTACCTTTTGTGTTCAGTGAACCCACCTCACTACATATAACTACCTTCACTGCATCTACCTTGCTGTTGTGTTGAGTGAACCCACCTCACTGCATATATATGTACCTTTTGTGTTCAGTGAACCCACCTCACTGCATATAACTACACTTTGTGTTGAGTGAACCCACCTCGCTGCATATAACTACGTTTTGTGTTGAGTGAACCCACCTCACTGCATCTTCCTTGCTGTTGTATTGAGTGAACCCACCTCACTTCATATAACTACCCTTTGTGTTCAGTGAACCCACCTCACTGCATCTACCTAGCTGTTGTGTTGAGTGAACCCACCCCACTGCATCTACCTAGCTGCTGTTTTGAGTGAACACTCCTCACTGCATATAACTACATTTTGTGCTTAGTGAACCCACCTCACTGCAAGTAACTCCCTTTTGTGTTCAGTGAACCCACCTCACTGCATATAACTACCTTTTGTGTTCAGTGAACCCACCTCACTGCATCTACCTAGCTGTTGTTGAGTAAACCCACCTCACTGCATCTACCTACCTTTTGTGTTCAGTGAACCCACCTCACTGCATATATAACTACATTTTGTGTTCAGTGAACCCACCTCACTGCATCTACCTAGCTGTTGTGTTAAGTGAACCCACCTCACTGCATATAACTACCTTTTGTGTTCAGTGAACCCACCTCACTGCATCTACCTAGCTGTTGTGTTGAATGAACACACCTCACTGCATATATAACTAACTTTTGTGTTCAGTGAACCCACCTCACTGCGTATAACTACATTTTGTGTTCTGTGAACCCACCTCACTGCATATAACTACCTTTTGTGTTGAGTGAACCCACCTCACTGCATATAACTACCTTTCGTGTTCAGTGAACCCACCTCACTACATATAACTACCTTTTGTGTACAGTGAACCCACCTCACTACATATAATAACTTTTGTGTTCAGTGAACCCACCTCACTGCATCTACCTAGCTGTTGTGTTGAGTGAACCCACTTTACTGCATATATAACTACCTTTTGTGTTCAGTGAACCCACCTCACTGCATATAACTTCACTTGGTGTTGAGTGAACAAACCTCACTGCATCTACCTAGCTGTTGTGTTGAGTGAACCCACCTCACTGCATATAGCTACCTTTTGAGTTCAGTGAACCCACCTCACTGCATCTACCTAGCTGTTGTGTTAAGTGAACCCACCTCACTGCATATAACTACATTTTGTGTTTAGTGAACCCACCTCACTGCTAGCTGTTGTGTTCAGTGAACGCTACTCACTGCATCTGCCTAGCTGGTGTTGAGTGAACCCACCTCATTGCATATATAACTACCTTTTGTGTTCAGTGAACCCACCTCACTGCATATAACTACACTTTGTGTTGAGTGAACCCACCTAACTGCATCTACCTAGCTGCTACATAGTTACATAGTTATTTTGGTTGAAAAATGACATACGTCCATTGAGTTCAAAAAGTACAAAGTACAACACCAGCCTGCTCCCTCACATATCCCTGTTGTGTTGAGTGAACCCACCTCACTGCATATGCCTAGCTGTTGTGTTCAGTGAACCCACCTCACTGCATATAACTACCTATTGTGTTCAGTGAACCCACCTCACTGCATCTACCTTGCTGTTGTGTTGAGTGAACCCACCTCACTGCATATATATCTACCGTTTGTGTTCAGTGAACCCACCTCACTGCATATAACTACACCTTGTGTTGAGTGAACCCACCTCGCTGCATATAACTACGTTTTGTGTTCAGTGAACCCACCTCACTGCATCTACCTAGCTGTTGTGTTGAGTGAACCCACCTTACTGCATCTACCTAGCTGTTGTATTGAGTGAACCCACCTCACTTCATATAACTACCCTTTGTGTTCAGTGAACCCACCTCACTGCATCTACCTAGCTGTTGTGTTGAGTGAACCCACCCCACTGCATCTACCTAGCTGTTGTGTTGAGTGAACCCACTTCACTGCATATAACTACATTTTGTGTTTAGTGAACCCACCTCACTGCAAGTAACTCCCTTTTGTGTTCAGTGAACCCACTTCACTGCATATAACTACCTTTTGTGTTCAGTGAACCCACCTCACTGCATCTACCTAGCTGTTGTTGAGTGAACCCACCTCACTGCATCTACCTACCTTTTGTGTTCAGTGAACCCACCTCACTGCATATAACTACCTCTTGTGTTCAGTAAACCCACCTCACCGCATATACCTAGCTGTTGTGTTGAGTAAACCCACCTCACTGCATATATAACTACCTTTTGTGTTCAGTGAACCCACCTCACTGCATCTACCTAGCTGGTGTGTTGAGTGCACCCACCTCACTGCATATAACTACCTTTTGTGTTCAGTGAACCCACCTCACTGCATCTACTTACCTTTTGTGTTCAGTGAACCCACCTCACTGCATATAACCACCTTTTGTGTTCAGTGAACCCACCTCACTGCATCTACCTAGCTGTTGTGTTCAGGGAACCCACCTCACTGCATATAACTACCTTTTGTGTTCAGTGAACCCACCTCACTGCACCTACCTAGCTGTTGTGTTGAGTGAACCCACCTCACTGCATATAACTAACTTTTGTGTTCAGTGAACCCACCTCACTGCATCTACCTAGCTGTTGTTGAGTGAACCCACCTCACTGCATACAACTACATTTTGTGTTGAGTGAACCCACCTCACTGCATGTAATGCCCTTTTATGTTCAGTGAACCCACCTCACTGCATCTACCTAGCTGTTGTGTTGAGTGAACCCACCTCACTGCATATAACTACCTTTTGTGTTCAGTGAACCCACCTCACTGCATCTACCTAGCTGTTGTTGAGTGAACCCACCTCACTGTTTATATAACTACCTTTTGTGTTCAGTGAACCCACCTCACTGCATATAACTACACTTTGGGCTTGATTCACAAAGCGGTGCAAAGTGTTTGCACGCCAGTGAAAAGCCCCTTATCACGCCTAAACTCACTTTAGGCGTGATAAGAAGAAACTCGCGCGAAGTTACCGCGCGTACGCCCGACGCTTCGCGCGAAGCTCCCATTAAACCCTATGGGACTATGCGCGCGCTCACGCACGTACGCGCGGTAACTTCGCGTGAAGAGCAGGAAAAAGCGGTGATAACTCAGTGGTGAAAAGGTCATCACGCCTAAAGTCTTTTAGGCGTGATAACTGGGTTATCACCGCTTTGTGAATCAAGCCCTTTGTGTTCAGTGAACCCACCTCACTGCATCTACCTAGCTGTTGTGTTGAGTGAACCCACCTCACTACATATACCTAGCTGTTGTGTTGAGTGAACCCACCTCACTGCATATATAACTACCTTTTGTGTACAGTGAACCCACCTCACTGCATCTACCTAGCTGTTGTGTTGAGTGAACCCACCTCACTGCATCTACCTAGCTGTTGTGTTGAGTGAACCCACCTCACTGCATCTACCTACCGTGTTCAGTGAACCCACCTCACTGCATCTACCTAGCTGTTGTGTTGAGTGAACCCACCTCACTGCATCTAATTAGCTGTTACATAGTTATCTAGTTATTTTGGATGAAAAAATACATACGTCCATCGAGTTCAACCAGTACAAAGTACAACATCAGCCTGCTCCCTCACATATCCCTGTTGTGTTCAGTGAACCCACCTCACTGCATCTACCTAGCTGATGTGTTCAGTGAACCCACCTCACTGCATATAACTACACTTTGTGTTGAGTGAACCCACCTCACTGCATTTAACTACCTTTTGTGTTCAGTAAACCCACCTCACTGCATCTACTTAGCTGTTATGTTGAGTGAACCCACCTCACTGTATCTACCTAGCTGTTGTGTTGAGTGAACCCACCTCACTGCATCTACCTACCTTTTGTGTTGAGTGATCACACCTCACTGCATATATAACTACCTTTTGTGTTCAGTGAACCCACCTCACTGCATACAACTACATTTTGTGTTGAGTGAACCCACCTCACTGCATCTACCTAGTTGTTGCATAGTTAAATAGTTACCTAGTTATTTTGGAAGAAAAAAGACATACGTCCATCGAGTTCAACCAGTACAAAGTACAACACCAGCCTGCTCCCTCACATATCCCTGTTGTGTTCAGTGAAACCACCTCGCTGCATATAACTACCTTTTGTGTTCAGTGAACCCACCTTACTGCATCTACCTAGCTGTTGTGTTGAGTGAACCCACCTCACTGCATATAACTACACTTTGTGTTGAGTGAACCCACCTAGCTGTTACATAGTTACCTAGTTATTTTGGATGAAAAAATACATACGTCCATCGAGTTCAACCAGTACAAAGTACAACACCAGCCTGCTCCCTCACATATCCCTATTGTGTTCAGTGAACCCACCTAACTGCATCTAACTAGCTGTTGTGTTCAGTGAACCCACCTCACTGCATATAACTACACTTTGTGTTGAGTGAACCCACCTCACTGCATATAACTACCTTTTGTGTTCAGTAAACCCACCTTACTGCATCTACCTAGCTGTTATGTTAAATGAACCCACCTCACTGTATATACCTAGCTGTTGTGTTGAGTGAAGCCACCTCACTGTATCTACCTAGCTGTTGTGTTGAGTGAACCCACATCACTGTATCTACCTAGCTGTTGTGTTGAGTGAACCCACCTCACTGCATCTACCTTCCTTTTGTGTTCAGTGAACCCACCTTACTGCATATAACTACCTTTTGTGTTGAGTGAACCCACCTCACTGCATTTAACAACCTTTTTGTGCTTAGTGAACCCACCTCACTGCATATAAACTACCTTTTGTGTTCAGTGAACCCACCTCACTGCATATAACTACCTAGCTGTTGTGTTGAGTGAACCCACCTCACTGCATATAACTACCATTTGTGTTCAGTGAACCCACCTCACTGCATCTACCTAGCTGTTGTGTTCAGTGAACGCACCTCACTGCATATACCTACACTTTGTGTTGAGTGAACCCACCTCACTGCATCTACCTAGCTGTTGTGTTGAGTGAACCCACTTCACTGCATCTACCTAGGTGTTGTGTTGAGTGAACCCACCTCACTGCATATAACTACCTTTTGTGTTTCGTGAACCCACCTCACGCATCTACCTACCTTTTGTGTTCAGTAAACCCACCTCACTGCATATAACTACATTTTGTGTCCAGTAAACCCACCTCACTGCATCTACCTGGCTTTTGTGTTGAGTGAACCCACCTCACTGCATATATAACTACCTTTTGTGTTCAGTGAACCCACCTCACTGCATCTACCTAGCTGATGTGTTGAGTAAACCCACCTCACTTCATCTACCGCTCTTTTATCTTGAGTGAACCCACCTCACTGCATATAACTACCTTTTGTGTTGAGTGAACCCACCTCACTGCATATATAACTACGTTTTGTGTTCAGTGAACCCACCTCACTGCATATAACTACCTTTTGTGTTCAGTGAACCCACCTCACTGCATATACCTAGCTGTTGTGTTGAGTGAACCCACCTCACTGCATATCTAACTACATTTTGTGTTCAGTGAACCCACCTCACTGCATCTACCTAGCTGTTGTGTTGAGTGAACCCACCTCACTGCATATACCTAGCTGTTGTGCTGAGTGAACCCACCTCACTGTATCTACCTAGCTGGTGTGTTGAGTGAACCCACCTCACTGCATATACCTAGCTGTTGTGTTGAGTGAACCCACCTCACTGCATCTAATTAGCTGTTACATAGTTATCTAGTTATTTTGGATGAAAAAAATACATACGTCCATCGAGTTCAACCAGTACAAAGTACAACACCAGCCTGCTCCCTCACATATCCCTATTGTGTTCAGTGAACCCACCTAACTGCATCTAACTAGCTGTTGTGTTCAGTGAACCCACCTCACTGCATATAACTACACTTTGTGTTGAGTGAACCCACCTCACTGCATATAACTACCTTTTGTGTTCAGTAAACCCACCTTACTGCATCTACCTAGCTGTTATGTTGAGTGAACCCACCTCACTGTATATACCTAGCTGTTGTGTTGAGTGAAGCCACCTCACTGTATCTACCTAGCTGTTGTGTTGAGTGAACCCACATCACTGTATCTACCTAGCTGTTGTGTTGAGTGAACCCACCTCACTGCATCTACCTTCCTTTTGTGTTCAGTGAACCCACCTTACTGCATATAACTTCCTTTTGTGTTGAGTGAACCCACCTCACTGCATTTAACAACCTTTTTGTGCTCAGGGAACCCACCTCATTGCATATAAACTACCTTTTGTGTTCAGTGAACCCACCTCACTGCATATAACTACCTAGCTGTTGTGTTGAGTGAACCCACCTCACTGCATATAACTACCTTTTGTGTTCAGTGAACCCACCTCACTGCATCTACCTAGCTGTTGTGTTCAGTGAACGCACCTCACTGCATATAACTACACTTTGCGTTGAGTGAACCCACCTCACTGCATCTACCTAGCTGTTGTGTTGAGTGAACCCACTTCACTGCATCTACATAGGTGTTGTGTTGAGTGAACCCACCTCACTGCATATAACTACCTTTTGTGTTTCGTGAACCCACCTCACGCATCTACCTGGCTTTTGTGTTGAGTGAACCCACCTCACTGCATATATAACTACCTTTTGTGTTCAGTGAACCCACCTCACTGCATATAACTACATTTTGTGTTTAGTGAACCCACCTTACTGCATATAACTACCTTTTGTGTTCAGTGAACCCACCTCACTGCATATACCTAGCTGTTGTGTTGAGTGAACCCACCTCACTGCATATCTAACTACATTTTGTGTTCAGTGAACCCACCTCACTGCATCTACCTAGCTGTTGTGTTGAGTGAACCCACCTCACTGCATATACCTAGCTGTTGTGCTGAGTGAACCCACCTCACTGTATCTACCTAGCTGGTGTGTTGAGTGAACCCACCTCACTGCATCTACCTACCTTTTGTGCTCAGTGAACCCACCTCACTGCATATAACTACCTTTTGTGTTCAGTGAACCCACCTCACTGCACCTACCTAGCTGTTGTGTTGAGTGAACCCACCTCACTGCATATAAGTACCTTTTGTGTTCAGTGAACCCACCTCACTGCATCTACCTAGCTGTTGTTGAGTGAACCCACCTCACTGCATATAACTACATTTTGTGTTGAGTGAACCCACCTCACTGCATGTAACTCCCTTTTTGTGTTCAGTGAGCCCACCTCACTGCATCTACCTAGCTGTTGTGTTGAGTGAACCCACCTCACTGCATATAACTACCTTTTGTGTTTAGTAAACCCACCTTACTGCATCTACCTAGCTGTTGTGTTGAGTGAACCCACCTCACTGCATATAACTACCTTTTGTGTTCAGTGAACCCACCTCAATGCATCTACCTAGCTGTTGTTGAGTGAACCCACCTCACTGCATATAACTACCTTTTGTGTTTAGTGAACCCACCTCACTGCATATAACTACCTTTTGTGTTCAGTGAACCCACCTCACTGCATCTACCTAGCTGTTGTTAAGTGAACCCACCTCACTGCATATAACTACCTTTTGTGTTCAGTGAACCCACCTCACTGCATCTACCTAGCTGTTGTGTTGAGTGAACCCACCTCACTGCATATACCTAGCTGTTGTGCTGAGTGAACCCACCTCACTGTATCTACCTAGCTGGTGTGTTGAGTGAACCCACCTCACTGCATATACCTAGCTGTTGTGTTGAGTGAACCCACCTCACTGCATCTAATTAGGTGTTACATAGTTATCTAGTTATTTTGGATGAAAAAATACATACGTCCATCGAGTTCAACCAGTACAAAGTACAACACCAGCCTGCTCCCTCACATATCCCTATTGTGTTCAGTGAACCCACCTAACTGCAGCTAACTAGCTGTTGTGTTCAGTGAACCCACCTCACTGCATATAACTACACTTTGTGTTGAGTGAACCCACCTCACTGCATATAACTACCTTTTGTGTTCAGTAAACCCACCTTACTGCATCTACCTAGCTGTTATGTTGAGTGAACCCACCTCACTGTATATACCTAGCTGTTGTGTTGAGTGAAGCCACCTCACTGTATCTACCTAGCTGTTGTGTTGAGTGAACCCACATCACTGTATCTACCTAGCTGTTGTGTTGAGTGAACCCACCTCACTGCATCTACCTTCCTTTTGTGTTCAGTGAACCCACCTTACTGCATATAACTTCCTTTTGTGTTGAGTGAACCCACCTCACTGCATTTAACAACCTTTTTGTGCTCAGTGAACCCACCTCATTGCATATAAACTACCTTTTGTGTTTCGTGAACCCACCTCACGCATCTACCTACCTTTTGTGTTCAGTAAACCTACCTCACTGCATATAACTACATTTTGTGTTGAGTAAACCCACCTCACTGCATCTACCTGGCTTTTGTGTTGAGTGAACCCACCTCACTGCATATATAACTACCTTTTGTGTTCAGTGAACCCACCTCACTGCATCTACCTAGCTGTTGTGTTGAGTAAACCCACCTGACTTCATCTACCGCTCTTTTATCTTGAGTGAACCCACCTCACTGCATATAACTACCTTTTGTGTTGAGTGAACCCACCTCACTGCATATATAACTACGTTTTGTGTTCAGTGAACCCACCTCACTGCATATAACTACATTTTGTGTTTAGTGAACCCACCTTACTGCATATAACTACCTTTTGTGTTCAGTGAACCCACCTCACTGCATCTACCTAGCTGTTGTGTTGAGTAAACCCACCTCACTTCATCTACCGCTCTTTTATCTTGAGTGAACCCACCTCACTGCATCTACCTAGCTGTTGTTGAGTGAACCCACCTCACTGCATATAACTACATTTTGTGTTGAGTGAACCCACCTCACTGCATGTAACTCCCTTTTTGTGTTCAGTGAACCCACCTCACTGCATGTAATGCCCTTTTATGTTCAGTGAACCCACCTCACTGCATCTACCTAGCTGTTGTGTTGAGTGAACCCAGCTCACTGCATATAACTACCTTTTGTGTTCAGTGAACCCACCTCACTGCATCTACCTAGCTGTTGTTGGGTGAACCCACCTCACTGCATATAACTACCTTTTGTGTTTAGTGAACCCACCTCACTGCATATAACTACCTTTTGTGTTCAGTGAACCCACCTCACTGCATCTACCTAGCTGTTGTTGAGTGAACCCACCTCACTGCATATAACTACATTTTGTGTTGAGTGAACCCACCTCACTGCATGTAACTCCATTTTGTGTTCAGTGAACCCACCTCACTGCATGTAATGCCCTTTTATGTTCAGTGAACCCACCTCACTGCATCTACCTAGCTGTTGTGTGGAGTGAACCCACCTCACTGCATATAACTACTTTTGTGTTCAGTGAACCCACCTCACTGCATCTACCTAGCTGTTGTTGAGTGAACCCACCTCACTGCATATAACTACCTTTTGTGTTCAGTGACCCACCTCACTGCATATAACTACCTTTTGTGCTTAGTGAATTCACCTCACTGCATTTACCTAGCTGTTGTAACGAGTGAACCCACCTCACTGCATATATAACTACCTTTTGTGTTATGTGAACCCACCTCACTGCATATAACTACCTTTTGTGTTCAGTGAACCCACCTCACTACATATAACTACCTTCACTGCATCTACCTTGCTGTTGTGTTGAGTGAACCCACCTCACTGCATATATATGTACCTTTTGTGTTCAGTGAACCCACCTCACTGCATATAACTACACTTTGTGTTGAGTGAACCCACCTCGCTGCATATAACTACGTTTTGTGTTCAGTGAACCCACCTCACTGCATCTACCTAGCTGTTGTGTTCAGTGAACCCACCTCACTGCATATAACTGCACTTTGTGTTGAGTGAACCCACCTCACTGCATCTTCCTTGCTGTTGTATTGAGTGAACCCACCTCACTTCATATAACTACCCTTTGTGTTCAGTGAACCCACCTCACTGCATCTACCTAGCTGTTGTGTTGAGTGAACCCACCCCACTGCATCTACCTAGCTGCTGTTTTGAGTGAACACACCTCACTGCATATAACTACATTTTGTGCTTAGTGAACCCACCTCACTGCAAGTAACTCCCTTTTGTGTTCAGTGAACCCACCTCACTGCATATAACTACCTTTTGTGTTCAGTGAACCCACCTCACTGCATCTACCTAGCTGTTGTTGAGTAAACCCACCTCACTGCATCTACCTACCTTTTGTGTTCAGTGAACCCACCTCACTGCGTATAACTACCTTTTGTGTTCAGTGAACCCACCTCACTGCATATACCTAGCTGTTGTGTTGAGTAAACCCACCTCACTGCATATATAACTACATTTTGTGTTCAGTGAACCCACCTCACTGCATCTACCTAGCTGTTGTGTTAAGTGAACCCACCTCACTGCATATAACTACCTTTTGTGTTCAGTGAACCCACCTCACTGCATCTACCTAGCTGTTGTGTTGAATGAACACACCTCACTGCATATATAACTAACTTTTGTGTTCAGTGAACCCACCTCACTGCGTATAACTACATTTTGTGTTCTGTGAACCCACCTCACTGCATATAACTACCTTTTGTGTTCAGTGAACCCACCTCACTGCATCTACCTAGCTGTTGTTGAGTGAACCCACCTCACTGCATATAACTACATTTTGTGTTGAGTGAACCCACCTCACTGCATGTAACTCCATTTTGTGTTCAGTGAACCCACCTCACTGCATGTAATGCCCTTTTATGTTCAGTGAACCCACCTCACTGCATCTACCTAGCTGTTGTGTGGAGTGAACCCACCTCACTGCATATAACTACTTTTGTGTTCAGTGAACCCACCTCACTGCATCTACCTAGCAGTTGTTGAGTGAACCCACCTCACTGCATATAACTACCTTTTGTGTTGAGTGACCCACCTCACTGCATATAACTACCTTTTGTGCTTAGTGATTTCACCTCACTGCATTTACCTAGCTGTTGTAACGCGTGAACCCACCTCACTGCATATATAACTACCTTTTGTGTTATGTAAACCCACCTCACTGCATATAACTACCTTTTGTGTTCAGTGAACCCACCTCACTACATATAACTACCTTCACTGCATCTACCTTGCTGTTGTGTTGAGTGAACCCACCTCACTGCATATATATGTACCTTTTGTGTTCAGTGAACCCACCTCACTGCATATAACTACACTTTGTGTTGAGTGAACCCACCTCGCTGCATATAACTACGTTTTGTGTTCAGTGAACCCACCTCACTGCATCTACCTAGCTGTTGTGTTCAGTGAACCCACCTCACTGCATATAACTGCACTTTGTGTTGAGTGAACCCACCTCACTGCATCTTCCTTGCTGTTGTATTGAGTGAACCCACCTCACTTCATATAACTACCCTTTGTGTTCAGTGAACCCACCTCACTGCATCTACCTAGCTGTTGTGTTGAGTGAACCCACCCCACTGCATCTACCTAGCTGCTGTTTTGAGTGAACACACCTCACTGCATATAACTACATTTTGTGCTTAGTGAACCCACCTCACTGCAAGTAACTCCCTTTTGTGTTCAGTGAACCCACCTCACTGCATCTACCTAGCTGTTGTTGAGTAAACCCACCTCACTGCATCTACCTACCTTTTGTGTTCAGTGAACCCACCTCACTGCGTATAACTACCTTTTGTGTTCAGTGAACCCACCTCACTGCATATACCTAGCTGTTGTGTTGAGTAAACCCACCTCACTGCATATATAACTACATTTTGTGTTCAGTGAACCCACCTCACTGCATCTACCTAGCTGTTGTGTTAAGTGAACCCACCTCACTGCATATAACTACCTTTTGTGTTCAGTGAACCCACCTCACTGCATCTACCTAGCTGTTGTGTTGAATGAACACACCTCACTGCATATATAACTAACTTTTGTGTTCAGTGAACCCACCTCACTGCGTATAACTACATTTTGTGTTCTGTGAACCCACCTCACTGCATATAACTACCTTTTGTGTTCAGTGAACCCACCTCACTGCATCTACCTAGCTGTTGTTGAGTGAACCCACCTCACTGCATATAACTACATTTTGTGTTGAGTGAACCCACCTCACTGCATGTAACTCCATTTTGTGTTCAGTGAACCCACCTCACTGCATGTAATGCCCTTTTATGTTCAGTGAACCCACCTCACTGCATCTACCTAGCTGTTGTGTGGAGTGAACCCACCTCACTGCATATAACTACTTTTGTGTTCAGTGAACCCACCTCACTGCATCTACCTAGCAGTTGTTGAGTGAACCCACCTCACTGCATATAACTACCTTTTGTGTTGAGTGACCCACCTCACTGCATATAACTACCTTTTGTGCTTAGTGAATTCACCTCACTGCATTTACCTAGCTGTTGTAACGAGTGAACCCACCTCACTGCATATATAACTACCTTTTGTGTTATGTGAACCCACCTCACTGCATATAACTACCTTTTGTGTTCAGTGAACCCACCTCACTACATATAACTACCTTCACTGCATCTACCTTGCTGTTGTGTTGAGTGAACCCACCTCACTGCATATATATGTACCTTTTGTGTTCAGTGAACCCACCTCACTGCATATAACTACACTTTGTGTTGAGTGAACCCACCTCGCTGCATATAACTACGTTTTGTGTTCAGTGAACCCACCTCACTGCATCTACCTAGCTGTTGTGTTCAGTGAACCCACCTCACTGCATATAACTGCACTTTGTGTTGAGTGAACCCACCTCACTGCATCTTCCTTGCTGTTGTATTGAGTGAACCCACCTCACTTCATATAACTACCCTTTGTGTTCAGTGAACCCACCTCACTGCATCTACCTAGCTGTTGTGTTGAGTGAACCCACCCCACTGCATCTACCTAGCTGCTGTTTTGAGTGAACACACCTCACTGCATATAACTACATTTTGTGCTTAGTGAACCCACCTCACTGCAAGTAACTCCCTTTTGTGTTCAGTGAACCCACCTCACTGCATATAACTACCTTTTGTGTTCAGTGAACCCACCTCACTGCATCTACCTAGCTGTTGTTGAGTAAACCCACCTCACTGCATCTACCTACCTTTTGTGTTCAGTGAACCCACCTCACTGCATATAACTACCTTTTGTGTTCAGTGAACCCACCTCACTGCATATACCTAGCTGTTGTGTTGAGTAAACCCACCTCACTGCATATATAACTACATTTTGTGTTCAGTGAACCCACCTCACTGCATCTACCTAGCTGTTGTGTTAAGTGAACCCACCTCACTGCATATAACTACCTTTTGTGTTCAGTGAACCCACCTCACTGCATCTACCTAGCTGTTGTGTTGAATGAACACACCTCACTGCATATATAACTAACTTTTGTGTTCAGTGAACCCACATCACTGTGTATAACTACATTTTGTGTTCTGTGAACCCACCTCACTGCATATAACTACCTTTTGTGTTGAGTGAACCCACCTCACTGCATATAACTACCTTTCGTGTTGAGTGAACCCACCTCACTGCAAATAACTACCTTTTGTGTTCAGTGAACCCACCTCACTACATATAACTACCTTTTGTGTACAGTGAACCCACCTCACTACATATAATAACTTTTGTGTTCAGTGAACCCACCTCACTGCATCTACCTAGCTGTTGTGTTGAGTGAACCCACTTTACTGCATATATAACTACCTTTTGTGTTCAGTGAACCCACCTCACTGCATATAACTACACTTGGTGTTGAGTGAACAAACCTCACTGCATCTACCTAGCTGTTGTGTTGAGTGAACCCACCTCACTGCATATAGCTACCTTTTGAGTTCAGTGAACCCACCTCACTGCATCTACCTAGCTGTTGTGTTAAGTGAACCCACCTCACTGCATATAACTACATTTTGTGTTTAGTGAACCCACCTAACTGCTAGCTGTTGTGTTCAGTGAACGCTACTCACTGCATCTGCCTAGCTGGTGTTGAGTGAACCCACCTCATTGCATATATAACTACCTTTTGTGTTCAGTGAACCCACCTCACTGCATATAACTACACTTTGTGTTGAGTGAACCCACCTAACTGCATCTACCTAGCTGCTACATAGTTACATAGTTATTTTGGTTGAAAAATGACATACGTCCATTGAGTTCAAAAAGTACAAAGTACAACACCAGCCTGCTCCCTCACATATCCCTGTTGTGTTGAGTGAACCCACCTCACTGCATATGCCTAGCTGTTGTGTTCAGTGAACCCACCTCACTGCATATAACTACCTATTGTGTTAATTGAACCCACCTCACTGCATCTACCTTGCTGTTGTGTTGAGTGAACCCACCTCACTGCATCTACCTACCTTTTGTGTTCAGTGAACCCACCTCACTGCATATAACTACCTTTTGTGTTGAGTGACCCACCTCACTGCATATAACTACCTTTTGTGCTTAGTGAATTCACCTCACTGCATTTACCTAGCTGTTGTAACGAGTGAACCCACCTCACTGCATATATAACTACCTTTTGTGTTATGTGAACCCACCTCACTGCATATAACTACCTTTTGTGTTATGTGAACCCACCTCACTGCATATATAATTACCTTTTGTGTTCAGTGAACCCACATCACTGCATCTACCTAGCTGTTGTGTTCAGTGAACCCACCTCACTGCAAATAACTACCTTTTGTTTTGAGTGAACCCACCTCACTGCATATAACTAGCTTTTGTGTTCAGTGAACCCACCTCACTGCATCTACCTAGCTGTTGTGTTGAGTGAACCCACCTCACTGCATATGCTTAGCTGTTGTGTTGAGTGAACCCACCTCACTTCATATACAACTACCTTTTGTGTTCAGTGAACCCACCTCACTGCATCTACCTAGCTGTTGTTTTGCGTGAACCCACCTCACTGTATTTACCTAGCTGTTGTAGTGAGTGAACTCACCTCACTGTATCTACCTAGCTGTTGTGTTGAGTGAACCCACTTCACTGCATATAACTACCTTTTTGTGCTCAGTAAACCCACCTCACTGCATCTACCTAGCTGTTGTGTTGAGTGAACCCACCTCAGTGCATATAACTACCTTTAGTGTTCAGTGAAACCACCTCACTGCATATAACTACATTTTATGTTCAGTGAACCCACCTCACTGCATGTAACTAACTTTTTTGTTCAGTGAACCCACCTCACTGCATGTAACTACCTTTTATCTTCAGTGAACCCACCTCACTGCATCTACCTAGCTGTTGTGTTGAGTGAACCCACCTCACTGCATATAATTACATTTTATGTTCAGTAAACCCACCTCACTGCATCTACCTAGCTGTTGTGTTGAGTGAACCCACCTCACTGCATATAATTACATTTTATGTTCAGTAAACCCACCTCACTGCATCTACCTAGCTGTTGTGTTGAGTGAACCCACCTCACTGCATATAACTACCTTTTACATTCAGTGAACCCACATCACTGCATATAACTCATATAACTACCTTTTGTATTCAGTGAACCTACCTCATTGCATCTACCTAGATGTTGTTTTCAGTGAACCCACCTCACTGCATATAACTAACTTTTGTGTTCAGTGAACCCACCTCACTGCATATAACTACATTTTGTGTTCTGTGAACCCACCTCACTGCATATAACTACCTTTTGTGTTGAGTGAACCCACCTCACTGCATATAACTACCTTTTGGCCTCGATTCACAAAGCGGTGATAACCCAGTTATCACGCCTAAAAGACTTTAGGCGTGATAACCTTTGCACCACTGAGTTATCACCGATTTTTGCTCTAACTCGCGCGAAGTTTCCGCGCGTACGCAAAGTCCCATAGGGCTTAATGGGAGCTTCGCGCGAAGCGGGTACGCTGCGCGCGCGCGTGCGCTGTTGCGCGCGGAAAATTCGCGCGAGTTGCTTCTTATCATGCCTAAAGTGAGTTTAGGCGTGATAAGGGGCTTTTCACTGGCGTGCAAACACTTTGCAACGCTTTGTGAATCAAGCCCCAGGTGTGATAAGTTTAGGCATGATAAGTTTAGGTGTGATAAGTTTAAGCACCAACTGCGTTAGCACCGCAGTGCACAGCCGATCAAAAGTTTTGCGCTAGCAAAGTCTGGTGCACTTTGCATAGAGTTTAATAGCGCTGCTTTGCGTGCACGACTTTGCGCGCGATCTAAACTTATCTAAACTTATCATGCCTAAACTTATCACGCCTAAACTTATCACGCCTAAACTGGCTTTTCACCAATGTGGTGCAATGGTTATCACGCCTAAAGTCTTTTAGGCATGCTAACTGGGTAGCACCGCTTTGTAAATCAGGCCCTAGGTGATGAGTGAACCCACCTCACTGCATCTACCTAGCTGTTGTGTTGAGTGAACCCACCTCACTGCATATAACTACATTTTATGTTCAGTGAACCCACTTCACTGCATTTACCTAGCTGTTGTTGAGTGAACCCACCTCACTGCATATAACTACACTTTGTTTTGAGTGAACCCACTTCATTGCATCCACCTAGCTGCTACATAGTTACATAGTTATTTTGGTTGAAAAAAGACATACGTCCATCGAGTTCAAAAAGTACAAAGTACAACACCAGCCTGTTCCCTCACATATCCCTGTTGTGTTGAGTAAACCCACCTCACTGCATATACCTAGCTGTTGTGGTCAGTGAACCCACCTCACTGCATCTGCCTAGCTGTTGTGTTGAGTGAACCCACCTCACTGCATATGCCTAGCTGTTGTGTTGAGTTAACCCACCTCACTGCATATATAACTACCTTTTGTGTTCAGTGAACCCACCTCACTGCATCTACCTAGCTGTTGTGTTGAGTGAACCCACCTCACTGCATCTACCTACCTTTTGTGTTCAGTGAACCCACCTCACTGCATATAACTACCTTTTGTGTTGAGTGACCCACCTCACTGCATATAACTACCTTTTGTGCTTAGTGAATTCACCTCACTGCATTTACCTAGCTGTTGTAACGAGTGAACCCACCTCACTGCATATATAACTACCTTTTGTGTTCAGTGAACCCACCTCACTACATATAACTACCTTCACTGCATCTACCTAGCTGTTGTGTTGAGTGAACCCACCCCACTGCATCTACCTAGCTGCTGTTTTGAGTGAACACACCTCACTGCATATAACTACATTTTGTGCTTAGTGATCCCACCTCACTGCAAGTAACTCCCTTTTGTGTTCAGTGAACCCACCTCACTGCATATAACTACCTTTTGTGTTCAGTGAACCCACCTCACTGCATCTACCTAGCTGTTGTTGAGTAAACCCACCTCACTGCATCTACCTACCTTTTGTGTTCAGTGAACCCACCTCACTGCATATAACTACCTTTTGTGTTCAGTGAACCCACCTCACTGCATATACCTAGCTGTTGTGTTGAGTAAACCCACCTCACTGCATATATAACTACATTTTGTGTTCAGTGAACCCACCTCACTGCATCTACCTAGCTGTTGTGTTAAGTGAACCCACCTCACTGCATATAACTACCTTTTGTGTTCAGTGAACCCACCTCACTGCATCTACCTAGCTGTTGTGTTGAATGAACACACCTCACTGCATATATAACTAACTTTTGTGTTCAGTGAACCCACCTCACTGCGTATAACTACCTTTTGTGTTCAGTGAACCCACCTCACTGCATCTACCTAGCTGTTGTTGAGTAAACCCACCTCACTGCATCTACCTACCTTTTGTGTTCAGTGAACCCACCTCACTGCATATAACTACCTTTTGTGTTCAGTGAACCCACCTCACTGCATATACCTAGCTGTTGTGTTGAGTAAACCCACCTCACTGCATATATAACTACATTTTGTGTTCAGTGAACCCACCTCACTGCATCTACCTAGCTGTTGTGTTAAGTGAACCCACCTCACTGCATATAACTACCTTTTGTGTTCAGTGAACCCACCTCACTGCATCTACCTAGCTGTTGTGTTGAATGAACACACCTCACTGCATATATAACTAACTTTTGTGTTCAGTGAACCCACCTCACTGCGTATAACTACATTTTGTGTTCTGTGAACCCACCTCACTGCATATAACTACCTTTTGTGTTGAGTGAACCCACCTCACTGCATATAACTACCTTTCGTGTTGAGTGAACCCACCTCACTGCAAATAACTACCTTTTGTGTTCAGTGAACCCACCTCACTACATATAACTACCTTTTGTGTACAGTGAACCCACCTCACTACATATAATAACTTTTGTGTTCAGTGAACCCACCTCACTGCATCTACCTAGCTGTTGTGTTGAGTGAACCCACTTTACTGCATATATAACTACCTTTTGTGTTCAGTGAACCCACCTCACTGCATATAACTACACTTGGTGTTGAGTGAACAAACCTCACTGCATCTACCTAGCTGTTGTGTTGAGTGAACCCACCTCACTGCATATAGCTACCTTTTGAGTTCAGTGAACCCACCTCACTGCATCTACCTAGCTGTTGTGTTAAGTGAACCCACCTCACTGCATATAACTACATTTTGTGTTTAGTGAACCCACCTCACTGCTAGCTGTTGTGTTCAGTGAACGCTACTCACTGCATCTGCCTAGCTGGTGTTGAGTGAACCCACCTCATTGCATATATAACTACCTTTTGTGTTCAGTGAACCCACCTCACTGCATATAACTACACTTTGTGTTGAGTGAACCCACCTAACTGCATCTACCTAGCTGCTACATAGTTACATAGTTATTTTGGTTGAAAAATGACATACGTCCATTGAGTTCAAAAAGTACAAAGTACAACACCAGCCTGCTCCCTTACATATCCCTGTTGTGTTGAGTGAACCCACCTCACTGCATATGCCTAGCTGTTGTGTTCAGTGAACCCACGTCACTGCATATAACTACCTATTGTGTTCAGTGAACCCACCTCACTGCATCTACCTTGCTGTTGTGTTGAGTGAACCCACCTCACTGCATCTACCTACCTTTTGTGTTCAGTGAACCCACCTCACTGCATATAACTACACCTTGTGTTGAGTGAACCCACCTCGCTGCATATAACTACGTTTTGTGTTCAGTGAACTCACCTCACTGCATCTACCTAGCTGTTGTGTTGAGTGAACCCACCTTACTGCATCTACCTAGCTGTTGTATTGAGTGAACCCACCTCACTTCATATAACTACCCTTTGTGTTCAGTGAATCCACCTCACTGCATCTACCTAGCTGTTGTGTTGAGTGAACCCACCCCACTGCATCTACCTAGCTGTTGTGTTGAGTGAACCCACTTCACTGCATATAACTACATTTTGTGTTTAGTGAACCCACCTCACTGCAAGTAACTCCCTTTTGTGTTCAGTGAACCCACTTCACTGCATATAACTACCTTTTGTGTTCAGTGAACCCACCTCACTGCATCTACCTAGCTGTTGTTGAGTGAACCCACCTCACTGCATCTACCTACCTTTTGTGTTCAGTGAACCCACCTCACTGCATATAACTACCTCTTGTGTTCAGTAAACCCACCTCACCGCATATACCTAGCTGTTGTGTTGAGTAAACCCACCTCACTGCATATATAACTACCTTTTGTGTTCAGTGAACCCACCTCACTGCATCTACCTAGCTGGTGTGTTGAGTGCACCCACCTCACTGCATATAACTACCTTTTGTGTTCAGTGAACCCACCTCACTGCATCTACTTACCTTTTGTGTTCAGTGAACCCACCTCACTGCATATAACCACCTTTTGTGTTCAGTGAACCCACCTCACTGCATCTACCTAGCTGTTGTGTTCAGGGAACCCACCTCACTGCATATAACTACCTTTTGTGTTCAGTGAACCCACCTCACTGCACCTACCTAGCTGTTGTGTTGAGTGAACCCACCTCACTGCATATAACTACCTTTTGTGTTCAGTGAACCCACCTCACTGCATCTACCTAGCTGTTGTTGAGTGAACCCACCTCACTGCATACAACTACATTTTGTGTTGAGTGAACCCACCTCACTGCATGTAATGCCCTTTTATGTTCAGTGAACCCACCTCACTGCATCTACCTAGCTGTTGTGTTGAGTGAACCCACCTCACTGCATATAACTACCTTTTGTGTTCAGTGAACCCACCTCACTGCATCTACCTAGCTGTTGTTGAGTGAACCCACCTCACTGTTTATATAACTACCTTTTGTGTTCAGTGAACCCACCTCACTGCATATAACTACACTTTGGGCTTGATTCACAAAGCGGTGCAAAGTGTTTGCACGCCAGTGAAAAGCCCCTTATCACGCCTAAACTCACTTTAGGCGTGATAAGAAGAAACTCGCGCGAAGTTACCGCGCGTACGCCCGACGCTTCGCGCGAAGCTCCCATTAAACCCTATGGGACTATGCGCGCGCTCACGCGCGTACGCGCGGCAACTTCACGTGAAGAGCAGGAAAAAGCGGTGATAACTCAGTGGTGAAAAGGTCATCACGCCTAAAGTCTTTTAGGCGTGATAACTGGGTTATCACCGCTTTGTGAATCAAGCCCTTTGTGTTCAGTGAACCCACCTCACTGCATCTACCTAGCTGTTGTGTTGAGTGAACCCACCTCACTACATATACCTAGCTGTTGTGTTGAGTGAACCCACCTCACTGCATATATAACTACCTTTTGTGTACAGTGAACCCACCTCACTGCATCTACCTAGCTGTTGTGTTGAGTGAACCCACCTCACTGCATCTACCTAGCTGTTGTGTTGAGTGAACCCACCTCACTGCATCTACCTACCGTGTTCAGTGAACCCACCTCACTGCATCTACCTAGCTGTTGTGTTGAGTGAACCCACCTCACTGCATCTAATTAGCTGTTACATAGTTATCTAGTTATTTTGGATGAAAAAATACATACGTCCATCGAGTTCAACCAGTACAAAGTACAACATCAGCCTGCTCCCTCACATATCCCTGTTGTGTTCAGTGAACCCACCTCACTGCATCTACCTAGCTGATGTGTTCAGTGAACCCACCTCACTGCATATAACTACACTTTGTGTTGAGTGAACCCACCTCACTGCATTTAACTACCTTTTGTGTTCAGTAAACCCACCTCACTGCATCTACTTAGCTGTTATGTTGAGTGAACCCACCTCACTGTATCTACCTAGCTGTTGTGTTGAGTGAACCCACCTCACTGCATCTACCTACCTTTTGTGTTGAGTGATCACACCTCACTGCATATATAACTACCTTTTGTGTTCAGTGAACCCACCTCACTGCATACAACTACATTTTGTGTTGAGTGAACCCACCTCACTGCATCTACCTAGTTGTTGCATAGTTAAATAGTTACCTAGTTATTTTGGAAGAAAAAAGACATACGTCCATCGAGTTCAACCAGTACAAAGTACAACACCAGCCTGCTCCCTCACATATCCCTGTTGTGTTCAGTGAAACCACCTCGCTGCATATAACTACCTTTTGTGTTCAGTGAACCCACCTTACTGCATCTACCTAGCTGTTGTGTTGAGTGAACCCACCTCACTGCATATAACTACACTTTGTGTTGAGTGAACCCACCTAGCTGTTACATAGTTACCTAGTTATTTTGGATGAAAAAATACATACGTCCATCGAGTTCAACCAGTACAAAGTACAACACCAGCCTGCTCCCTCACATATCCCTATTGTGTTCAGTGAACCCACCTAACTGCATCTAACTAGCTGTTGTGTTCAGTGAACCCACCTCACTGCATATAACTACACTTTGTGTTGAGTGAACCCACCTCACTGCATATAACTACCTTTTGTGTTCAGTAAACCCACCTTACCGCATCTACCTAGCTGTTATGTTAAATGAACCCACCTCACTGTATATACCTAGCTGTTGTGTTGAGTGAAGCCACCTCACTGTATCTACCTAGCTGTTGTGTTGAGTGAACCCACATCACTGTATCTACCTAGCTGTTGTGTTGAGTGAACCCACCTCACTGCATCTACCTTCCTTTTGTGTTCAGTGAACCCACCTTACTGCATATAACTACCTTTTGTGTTGAGTGAACCCACCTCACTGCATTTAACAACCTTTTTGTGCTTAGTGAACCCACCTCACTGCATATAAACTACCTTTTGTGTTCAGTGAACCCACCTCACTGCATATAACTACCTAGCTGTTGTGTTGAGTGAACCCACCTCACTGCATATAACTACCTTTTGTGTTCAGTGAACCCACCTCACTGCATCTACCTAGCTGTTGTGTTCAGTGAACGCACCTCACTGCATATACCTACACTTTGTGTTGAGTGAACCCACCTCACTGCATCTACCTAGCTGTTGTGTTGAGTGAACCCACTTCACTGCATCTACCTAGGTGTTGTGTTGAGTGAACCCACCTCACTGCATATAACTACCTTTTGTGTTTCGTGAACCCACCTCACGCATCTACCTACCTTTTGTGTTCAGTAAACCCACCTCACTGCATATAACTACATTTTGTGTCCAGTAAACCCACCTCACTGCATCTACCTGGCTTTTGTGTTGAGTGAACCCACCTCACTTCATCTACCGCTCTTTTATCTTGAGTGAACCCACCTCACTGCATATAACTACCTTTTGTGTTGAGTGAACCCACCTCACTGCATATATAACTACGTTTTGTGTTCAGTGAACCCACCTCACTGCATATAACTACATTTTGTGTTTAGTGAACCCACCTTACTGCATATAACTACCTTTTGTGTTCAGTGAACCCACCTCACTGCATATACCTAGCTGTTGTGTTGAGTGAACCCACCTCACTGCATATCTAACTACATTTTGTGTTCAGTGAACCCACCTCACTGCATCTACCTAGCTGTTGTGTTGAGTGAACCCACCTCACTGCATATACCTAGCTGTTGTGCTGAGTGAACCCACCTCACTGTATCTACCTAGCTGGTGTGTTGAGTGAACCCACCTCACTGCATATACCTAGCTGTTGTGTTGAGTGAACCCACCTCACTGCATCTAATTAGCTGTTACATAGTTATCTAGTTATTTTGGATGAAAAAATACATACGTCCATCGAGTTCAACCAGTACAAAGTACAACACCAGCCTGCTCCCTCACATATCCCTATTGTGTTCAGTGAACCCACCTAACTGCATCTAACTAGCTGTTGTGTTCAGTGAACCCACCTCACTGCATATAACTACACTTTGTGTTGAGTGAACCCACCTCACTGCATATAACTACCTTTTGTGTTCAGTAAACCCACCTTACTGCATCTACCTAGCTGTTATGTTGAGTGAACCCACCTCACTGTATATACCTAGCTGTTGTGTTGAGTGAAGCCACCTCACTGTATCTACCTAGCTGTTGTGTTGAGTGAACCCACATCACTGTATCTACCTAGCTGTTGTGTTGAGTGAACCCACCTCACTGCATCTACCTTCCTTTTGTGTTCAGTGAACCCACCTTACTGCATATAACTTCCTTTTGTGTTGAGTGAACCCACCTCACTGCATTTAACAACCTTTTTGTGCTCAGTGAACCCACCTGATTGCATATAAACTACCTTTTGTGTTCAGTGAACCCACCTCACTGCATATAACTACCTAGCTGTTGTGTTGAGTGAACCCACCTCACTGCATATAACTACCTTTTGTGTTCAGTGAACCCACCTCACTGCATCTACCTAGCTGTTGTGTTCAGTGAACGCACCTCACTGCATATAACTACACTTTGCGTTGAGTGAACCCACCTCACTGCATCTACCTAGCTGTTGTGTTGAGTGAACCCACTTCACTGCATCTACCTAGCTGTTGTGTTGAGTGAACCCACCTCACTGCATCTACCTTCCTTTTGTGTTCAGTGAACCCACCTTACTGCATATAACTTCCTTTTGTGTTGAGTGAACCCACCTCACTGCATTTAACAACCTTTTTGTGCTCAGTGAACGCACCTGATTGCATATAAACTACCTTTTGTGTTTCGTGAACCCACCTCAAGCATCTACCTACCTTTTGTGTTCAGTAAACCCACCTCACTGCATATAACTACATTTTGTGTTGAGTAAACCCACCTCACTGCATCTACCTGGCTTTTGTGTTGAGTGAACCCATCTCACTGCATATATAACTACCTTTTGTGTTCAGTGAACCCACCTCACTGCATCTACCTAGCTGTTGTGTTGAGTAAACCCACCTCACTTCATCTACCGCTCTTTTATCTTGAGTGAACCCACCTCACTGCATATAACTACCTTTTGTGTTGAGTGAACCCACCTCACTGCATATATAACTACGTTTTGTGTTCAGTGAACCCACCTCACTGCATATAACTACATTTTGTGTTTAGTGAACCCACCTTACTGCATATAACTACCTTTTGTGTTCAGTGAACCCACCTCACTGCATATACCTAGCTGTTGTGTTGAGTGAACCCACCTCACTGCATATCTAACTACATTTTGTGTTCAGTGAACCCACCTCACTGCATCTACCTAGCTGTTGTGTTGAGTGAACCCACCTCACTGCATATACCTAGCTGTTGTGCTGAGTGAACCCACCTCACTGTATCTACCTAGCTGGTGTGTTGAGTGAACCCACCTCACTGCATCTACCTACCTTTTGTGCTCAGTGAACCCACCTCACTGCATATAACTACCTTTTGTGTTCAGTGAACCCACCTCACTGCACCTACCTAGCTGTTGTGTTGAGTGAACCCACCTCACTGCATATAAGTACCTTTTGTGTTCAGTGAACCCACCTCACTGCATCTACCTAGCTGTTGTTGAGTGAACCCACCTCACTGCATATAACTACATTTTGTGTTGAGTGAACCCACCTCACTGCATGTAACTCCCTTTTTGTTGTTCAGTGAACCCACCTCACTGCATGTAATGCCCTTTTATGTTCAGTGAACCCACCTCACTGCATCTACCTAGCTGTTGTGTTGAGTGAACCCACCTCACTGCATATAACTACCTTTTGTGTTCAGTGAACCCACCTCACTGCATCTACCTAGCTGTTGTTGAGTGAACCCACCTCACTGCATATAACTACCTTTTGTGTTTAGTGAACCCACCTCACTGCATATAACTACCTTTTGTGTTCAGTGAACCCACCTCACTGCATCTACCTAGCTGTTGTTGAGTGAACCCACCTCACTGCATATAACTACCTTTTGTGTTTAGTGAACCCACCTCACTGCATCTACCTAGCTGTTGTGTGGAGTGAACCCACCTCACTGCATATAACTACTTTTGTGTTCAGTGAACCCACCTCACTGCATCTACCTAGCTGTTGTTGAGTGAACCCACCTCACTGCATATAACTACCTTTTGTGTTCAGTGAACCCACCTCACTGCATATAACTACGTTTTGTGTGCAGTGAACCCAGCTCACTGCATCTACCTAGCTGTTGTGTTGAGTAAACCCACCTCACTGCATATACCTAGCTGTTTTGTTGAGTGAACCCACCTCACGGCATAACTAACTACCGTTTGTGTACAGTGAACCCACCTCACTGCATCTACCTAGCTGTTGTGTTGAGTGAACCCACCTCACTGCATCTACCTAGCTGTTGTGTTGAGTGAATCCACCTCACTGCATCTACCTACCGTGTTCAGTGAACCCACCTCACTGCATCTACCTAGCTGTTGTGTTGAGTAAACCCACCTCACTGCATATATAAATACCTTTTGTGTTGAGTGAACCCACCTCGCTGCATATAACTACCTTTTGTGTTCAGTGAACACAGCTCACTGCATATAACTACACTTTGTGTTGAGTGAACCCCCCTCACTGCATCTACCTAGCTGTTGCATAGTTAAATAGTTACCTAGTTATTTTGGAAGAAAAAAGACATACGTCCATCGAGTTCAACCAGTACAAAGTACAACACCAGCCTGCTCCCTCACATATCCCTGTTGTGTTGAGTGAACCCACCTCACTGCATATAACTACCTTTTGTGTTCAGTGAACCCACCTTACTGCATCTACCTAGCTGTTGTGTTGAGTGAACCCACCTCACTGCATATAACTACACTTTGTGTTGAGTGAACCCACCTCACTGCATCTACCTAGCTGTTACATAGTTATCTAGTTATTTTGGATGAAAAAATACATACGTCCATCGAGTTCAACCAGTACAAAGTACAACACCAGCCTGCTCCCTCACATATCCCTGTTGTGTTCAGTGAACCCACCTCACTGCATCTACCTAGCTGTTGTGTTCAGTGAACCCACCTCACTGCATATAACTACACTTTGTGTTGAGTGAACCCACCTCACTGCATATACCTAGCTGTTGTGCTGAGTGAACCCACCTCACTGTATCTACCTAGCTGTTGTGTTGAGTGAACCCACCTCACTGCATATAACAACCTTTTTGTGCTCAGTGAACCCACCTCACTGCATATAACTACCTTTTGTGTTCGGTGCACCCACCTCACTGCATATAACTATCTAGCTGTTGTGTTGAGTGAACCCACCTCACTGCATCTACCTAGCTGTTGTGTTCAGTGAACGCACCTCACTGCATCTACCTAGGTGTTGTGTTGAGTGAACCCACCTCACTGCATATGACTACCTTTTGTGTTTAGTGAACCCACCTCACGCATCTACCTACCTTTTGTTTTCAGTGAACCCACCTCACTGCATATAACTACATTTTGTGTTCAGTAAACTCACCTCACTGCATCTACCTGGCTGTTGTGTTGAGTGAACCCACCTCACTGCATCTACCTAGCTGTTGTGTTGAGTATACCCACCTCACTTCATCTACCTCTCTTTTGTCTTGAGTGAACCCATCTCACTGCATATAACTACATTTTGTGTTGAGTGAACCCACCTCACTGCATTTAACAACCTTTTTGTGCTCAGTGAACCCACCTGATTGCATATAAACTACCTTTTGTGTTCAGTGAACCCACCTCACTGCATATAACTACCTAGCTGTTGTGTTGAGTGAACCCACCTCACTGCATATAACTACCTTTTGTGTTCAGTGAACCCACCTCACTGCATCTACCTAGCTGTTGTGTTCAGTGAACGCACCTCACTGCATATAACTACACTTTGCGTTGAGTGAACCCACCTCACTGCATCTACCTAGCTGTTGTGTTGAGTGAACCCACTTCACTGCATCTACCTAGCTGTTGTGTTGAGTGAACCCACCTCACTGCATCTACCTTCCTTTTGTGTTCAGTGAACCCACCTTACTGCATATAACTTCCTTTTGTGTTGAGTGAACCCACCTCACTGCATTTAACAACCTTTTTGTGCTCAGTGAACGCACCTGATTGCATATAAACTACCTTTTGTGTTTCGTGAACCCACCTCAAGCATCTACCTACCTTTTGTGTTCAGTAAACCCACCTCACTGCATATAACTACATTTTGTGTTGAGTAAACCCACCTCACTGCATCTACCTGGCTTTTGTGTTGAGTGAACCCATCTCACTGCATATATAACTACCTTTTGTGTTCAGTGAACCCACCTCACTGCATCTACCTAGCTGTTGTGTTGAGTAAACCCACCTCACTTCATCTACCGCTCTTTTATCTTGAGTGAACCCACCTCACTGCATATAACTACCTTTTGTGTTGAGTGAACCCACCTCACTGCATATATAACTACGTTTTGTGTTCAGTGAACCCACCTCACTGCATATAACTACATTTTGTGTTTAGTGAACCCACCTTACTGCATATAACTACCTTTTGTGTTCAGTGAACCCACCTCACTGCATATACCTAGCTGTTGTGTTGAGTGAACCCACCTCACTGCATATCTAACTACATTTTGTGTTCAGTGAACCCACCTCACTGCATCTACCTAGCTGTTGTGTTGAGTGAACCCACCTCACTGCATATACCTAGCTGTTGTGCTGAGTGAACCCACCTCACTGTATCTACCTAGCTGGTGTGTTGAGTGAACCCACCTCACTGCATCTACCTACCTTTTGTGCTCAGTGAACCCACCTCACTGCATATAACTACCTTTTGTGTTCAGTGAACCCACCTCACTGCACCTACCTAGCTGTTGTGTTGAGTGAACCCACCTCACTGCATATAAGTACCTTTTGTGTTCAGTGAACCCACCTCACTGCATCTACCTAGCTGTTGTTGAGTGAACCCACCTCACTGCATATAACTACATTTTGTGTTGAGTGAACCCACCTCACTGCATGTAACTCCCTTTTTGTTGTTCAGTGAACCCACCTCACTGCATGTAATGCCCTTTTATGTTCAGTGAACCCACCTCACTGCATCTACCTAGCTGTTGTGTTGAGTGAACCCACCTCACTGCATATAACTACCTTTTGTGTTCAGTGAACCCACCTCACTGCATCTACCTAGCTGTTGTTGAGTGAACCCACCTCACTGCATATAACTACCTTTTGTGTTTAGTGAACCCACCTCACTGCATATAACTACCTTTTGTGTTCAGTGAACCCACCTCACTGCATCTACCTAGCTGTTGTTGAGTGAACCCACCTCACTGCATATAACTACCTTTTGTGTTTAGTGAACCCACCTCACTGCATCTACCTAGCTGTTGTGTGGAGTGAACCCACCTCACTGCATATAACTACTTTTGTGTTCAGTGAACCCACCTCACTGCATCTACCTAGCTGTTGTTGAGTGAACCCACCTCACTGCATATAACTACCTTTTGTGTTCAGTGAACCCACCTCACTGCATATAACTACGTTTTGTGTGCAGTGAACCCAGCTCACTGCATCTACCTAGCTGTTGTGTTGAGTAAACCCACCTCACTGCATATACCTAGCTGTTTTGTTGAGTGAACCCACCTCACGGCATAACTAACTACCGTTTGTGTACAGTGAACCCACCTCACTGCATCTACCTAGCTGTTGTGTTGAGTGAACCCACCTCACTGCATCTACCTAACTGTTGTGTTGAGTGAATCCACCTCACTGCATCTACCTACCGTGTTCAGTGAACCCACCTCACTGCATCTACCTAGCTGTTGTGTTGAGTAAACCCACCTCACTGCATATATAAATACCTTTTGTGTTGAGTGAACCCACCTCGCTGCATATAACTACCTTTTGTGTTCAGTGAACACAGCTCACTGCATATAACTACACTTTGTGTTGAGTGAACCCCCCTCACTGCATCTACCTAGCTGTTGCATAGTTAAATAGTTACCTAGTTATTTTGGAAGAAAAAAGACATACGTCCATCGAGTTCAACCAGTACAAAGTACAACACCAGCCTGCTCCCTCACATATCCCTGTTGTGTTGAGTGAACCCACCTCACTGCATATAACTACCTTTTGTGTTCAGTGAACCCACCTTACTGCATCTACCTAGCTGTTGTGTTGAGTGAACCCACCTCACTGCATATAACTACACTTTGTGTTGAGTGAACCCACCTCACTGCATCTACCTAGCTGTTACATAGTTATCTAGTTATTTTGGATGAAAAAATACATACGTCCATCGAGTTCAACCAGTACAAAGTACAACACCAGCCTGCTCCCTCACATATCCCTGTTGTGTTCAGTGAACCCACCTCACTGCATCTACCTAGCTGTTGTGTTCAGTGAACCCACCTCACTGCATATAACTACACTTTGTGTTGAGTGAACCCACCTCACTGCATATACCTAGCTGTTGTGCTGAGTGAACCCACCTCACTGTATCTACCTAGCTGTTGTGTTGAGTGAACCCACCTCACTGCATATAACAACCTTTTTGTGCTCAGTGAACCCACCTCACTGCATATAACTACCTTTTGTGTTCGGTGCACCCACCTCACTGCATATAACTATCTAGCTGTTGTGTTGAGTGAACCCACCTCACTGCATCTACCTAGCTGTTGTGTTCAGTGAACGCACCTCACTGCATCTACCTAGGTGTTGTGTTGAGTGAACCCACCTCACTGCATATGACTACCTTTTGTGTTTAGTGAACCCACCTCACGCATCTACCTACCTTTTGTTTTCAGTGAACCCACCTCACTGCATATAACTACATTTTGTGTTCAGTAAACTCACCTCACTGCATCTACCTGGCTGTTGTGTTGAGTGAACCCACCTCACTGCATCTACCTAGCTGTTGTGTTGAGTATACCCACCTCACTTCATCTACCTCTCTTTTGTCTTGAGTGAACCCATCTCACTGCATATAACTACATTTTGTGTTGAGTGAACCCACCTCACTGCATCTACCTAGCTATTGCATAGTTAAATAGTTACCTAGTTATTTTGGAAGAAATAAGACATACGTCCATCGAGTTCAACCAGTACAAAGTACAACACCAGCCTGCTCCCTCACATATCCCTGTTGTGTTGAGTGAACCCAGCTCGCTGCATATAACTACCTTTTGTGTTCAGTGAACCCACCTAACTGCATCTAACTAGCTGTTGTGTTCAGTGAACCCACCTCACTGCATATAACTACCTTTTGTGTTCAGTATACCCACCTCACTGCATCTACCTAGCTGTTATGTTGAGTGAACCCACCTCACTGTATATACCTAGCTGTTGTGTTGAGTGAACCCACCTCACTGTATCTACCTAGCTGTTGTGTTGAATGAACCCACCTCACTGCATCTACCTACCTTTTGTGTTCAGTGAACCCACCTTACTGCATATAACTACCTTTTGTGTTGAGTGAACCCACCTCACTGCATATAACTACCTAGCTGCTGTGTTGAGTGAACCCAACTCACTGCATATAACTACTTTTTGTGTTCAGTGAACCCACCTCACTGCATCTACCTAGCTGTTGTGTTCAGTGAACGCACCTCACTGCATATAACTACACTTTGTGTTGAGTGAACCCACCTCACTGCATCTACCTAGGTGTTGTGTTGAGTGAACCCACCTCACTACATATAACTACCTTTCGTGTTTAGTGAACCCACCTCACGCATCTACCTACCTTTTGTGTTCAGTGAACCCACCTCACTGCATATAACTACATTTTGTGTTCAGTAAACCCACCTCACTGCATCTACCTGGCTGTTGTGTTGAGTGAACCCACCTCACTGCATATATAACTACCTTTTGTGTTCAGTGAACCCACCTCACTGCATCTACCTAGCTGTTGTGTTGAGTAAACCCACCTCACTTCATCTACCGCTCTTTTGTCTTGAGTGAACCCACCTCACTGCATATATAACTACCTTCTGTGTTCAGTGAACCCACCTCACTGCATATAACTACATTTTGTGTTCAGTGAACCAACCTCACTGCATCTACCTAGCTGTTGTGTTGAGTGAACGCACCTCACTGCATCTACCTAGCTGTTGTGTTGAGTGAACCCACTTCACTGCATATAACTGTATATTGTGTATAGTGAACCCACCTCACTGCATATATAACTACCTTTTGTGTTCAGTGAACCCACCTCACTGCATCTACCTAGCTGTTGTGTTGAGTGAACCCACCTCACTGCATATCTAACTACATTTTGTGTTCAGTGAACCCACCTCACTGCATATACCTAGCTGTTGTGCTGAGTGAACCCACCTCACTGTATCTACCTAGCTGTTGTGTTGAGTGAACCCACCTCACTGCATCTACCTACCTTTTGTGCTCAGTGAACCCACCTCACTGCATCTACCTAGCTGTTGTGTTGAGTGAACCCACCTCACTGCATATATAACTACCTTTTGTGTTCAGTGAACCCACCTCACTGCATATAACTACCTTTTGTGTTCAGTGAACCCACCTCACTGCATCTACGTAGCTGTTGTGTTGAGTGAACACACCTCACTGCATATAACTACATTTTGTGTTCAGTGAACCCACCTTACTGCATCTACCTAGCTGTTGATGAGTGAATCCACCTCACTGCATATAACTACCTTTTACATTCAATGAACCTACCTTACTGCATCTACCTACCTTTTGTGTTCAGTGAAATCACCTCACTGCATCTACCTAGCTGTTGTGTTCAGTGAACGCACCTCACTGCCTATAACTACCTTTTGTGTTGCGTGAACCCACCTCACTGAAATAACTACCTTTTTGTGTTCAGTGAACCCACCTCACTACATATAACTACCTTTTGTGTTCAGTGAACCCACCTCACTGCATCTACCTAGCTGTTATGTTGAGTGAACCCACCTCATTGCATATATAACTACCTTTTGTGTTCAGTGAACCCACCTCACTGCATATAACTACACTTTGGGCTTGATTCACAAAGCGGTGCAAAGTGTTTGCACGCCAGTGAAAAGCCCCTTATCACGCCTAAACTCACTTTAGGCATGATAAGAAGCAACTCGCGCGAAAGTTTTGCGCGCGCGCAGCGTCCCCGCTTCGCGCGAAGCTCCCATTAAGCCCTATGGGACTTTGCGCGCGCACGTACGCGCGGAAACTTCGCGCGAGTTAGAGCAAAAATTGGTGATAACTCAGTGGTGCAAAGGTTATCACGCCTAAAGTCTTTTAGGCGTGATAACTGAGTTATCACCGCTTTGTGAATCAAGCCCTTTGTGTTGAGTGAACCCACCTCACTGCATCTACCTAGCTTCTACATAGTTACATAGTTATTTTGGTTAAAAAAAGACATACGTCCATCGAGTTCAAAAAGTACAAAGTACAACACCAGCCTGCTCCCTCACATATCCCTGTTGTGTTGAGTGAACCCACCTCACTGCATCTACCTAGCTGTTGTGTTCAGTGAACCCACCTCACTGCATATAACTACCTTTTGTGTTGAGTGAACCCACCTCACTGCATATATAACTACCTTTTGTGTTCAGTGAACCCACCTCACTGCATCTACCTAGCTGTTGTGTTGAGTGAACCCACCTCACTGCATCTACCTGCATTTTGTGTTGAGTGAACCCACCTCACTGCATATATAACTACCTTCTGTGCTCAGTGAACTCACCTCACTGCATCTACCTAGCTGTTGTGTTGAGTGAACCCACCTCATTGCATATATAACTAACTTTTGTGTTCAGTGAACGCACCTCACTACATATAACTACCTTTTGTGTTCAGTGAACCCACCTCACTGCATATACCTAGCTGTTGTGTTGAGTGAACCCACCTCACTGCATATATAACTTACTTTTGTGTTCAGTGAACCCACCTCACTGCATATAACTACACTTGGTGTTGAGTGAACCCACCTCACTGCATCTACCTAGCTGTTGTGTTGAGTGAACCCACCTCACTGCATATATAACTACCTTTTGTGTTATGTGAACCCACCTCACTGCATCTACCTAGCTGTTGTGTTGAGTGAACCCACCTCACTGCATCTACCTAGCTGTTGTGTTGAGTGAACCTACCTTACTGCATCTACCTAGCTGTTGTGTTGAGTGAATCCACCTCACTGCATCTACCTAGCTGTTGTGTTGAGTGAACCCACCCTACTGCATCTACCTACCTTGTGTGTTCAGTGAACCCACCTCACTGCATAGAACTACATTTTGTGTTGAGTGAACCCACCTCACTGCATCTACCTAGCTGTTGTATTGAGTGAACCCACCTCACTGCATATAACTCCCTTTTGTGTTCAGTGAACCCACCTCACTACAGAAAACTACCTTTTTTGTTGAGTGAACCCACCTCACTGCATATAACTACCTTTTGTGTTGATTGAACCCACCTCACTGCATCTACCTAGCTGTTGTGTTCAGGGAACCCACCTCACTGCATCTACCTAGCTGTTGTGTTGAGTGAACCCACTTCACTGCATATACCTAGCTGTTGTGTTGAATGAACCCACCTCACTGCATCTACCTAGCTGTTGTGTTTAGTGAACCCACCTCACTGCATCTACCTAGCTGTTGTGTTGAGTGAACCCACCTCACTGCATATACCTAGCTGTTGTGTTGAATGAACCCACCTCACTGCATCTACCTAGCTGTTGTGTTTAGTGAACCCACCTTACTGCATATAACTACCTTTTGTGTTCAGTGAACCCACCGCACTGCATCTACCTAGCATCTCCCCCGAGATGGACAAAATGGACAAACCAAGTAGAGGAAGAGGTAGAGGCAGACCCAGAGGAAGGTCACCTTGCATCGGCAGGTCTGTGCGAGGTTGTGTTCATGTGATTTCATGCGGCCCTGGCCCAAAGTACAGTGCTCAGAAAAAGACACGTGTCAGCAGGGATGCTCAGATACCTCTTAATCACGGATCCGAAAGCGGCCGTTTTTATTGGAGCCGCATCCGGATTGACCCGTGATCACGTCCCGTATTTTTTTAAGCAAAACCGTCTCGACCTGTATTTTTCCCGATCTCACCAATAAAAGTAATGGTAATCACGGCCGTGACCGATATTGTTCATGCGTAAGCCTATGGCCGCATGCGTAAAAATGTACGGGTGTATGAGGTGATTTGCAACTGCGCAAGCGTACCCGTAGTCGATATATATATAAATGTACGTGTGTCCACTGTCCATGCGTCTCGTAGTATGTAATGCGTAATGGTCGGTTAAGCATGCATGAGCATGCGTAAATGCCACTCGTACACGTAAAACCGTATGTGTACGTATGAATGCTGGGCCTGCGTAGGAGTGTCTAGAAGTATATCAGGGAAGCTAGCAAGTGCCCCAGGACTTCCAGATTGCCAATTAGGCCAAATTTGCTCAGCCAGTTATGTCAGGTGTTCACTTGGTGTTTAATGCACACATTTAATTCTCTGTGCAGTGACTTCCAGATTTACTGCTGGACGCTACAAATGGCTCCCAGTGTGCAGTTTGTGCACAGTGCCTGCCTGGCCTGCACTACTAAGCACCCAACAGCAGCCCCCACTAGCAGGCAGCACAGTACACTCTGAACTGCACTGACTAACTAAATGACTATTATCACTGGCTAGCTAAATACAAGCAATAACAGCAGTATAACAGCACAGGAATGAGCTAAAACGCTGTGTTTTTAACATTAATTGCCCTTGCTTTGTGACACACAATGGCTGGAAATGCTCTCAGTCACTCAGTCTCAGCAAGGATAGAGTTTCTCATGATGGCCACCGGGTTTTATACAGGAGGGGAGGGCATAGCCTCCCCTCCTGTGATTGGTTGCTGTAGCCTGCGCTAGGGGTCTCTGATTGGGCCACTGACGTCATCATTACATTTTCCTGATCACGGCCGTGATTACGGGCCGTGACCCGTATTTTTTTACGCGAGCCGTGACCCGGATTTGCAGCGATGCCGTGTCACAGCCCCGTGTTGCAGAAAAATGGCCGTGAACCACGTGTACCTGTGATCACGACCACCCGTGATAGCAACACTGATTGTCAGGACGTGCTTGACTATTTAACACAGAACACCTCATCTCCCGCAGCCACCAGCGCTACTGCAAGCACCACATCCGCTGCATTTGACACTTCACAGGAGTTATTTGGTGTGGAAATCACTGATTCACAGCCAATACTGCCACAACAAGATGAAGGCACTATGCAAGTTACACCACCTCATACGTCTGAGTTAGGTGGCGATACTATGGACGTAACGTGTGAGGAGGGGGATGATGAAGTACCTGGTGTTGGTGCAGTTTTGGAGGTGTCTGAGGAAAGTGAAGCTGGGCAGGAGGATTATGATGACGATTATACGGATGCCACGTATGTTCCCAATAGAGGAGATGACCAGGGGGACAGTTCAGAGGGGGAGTCAGAGAGGAGTAGGAGGAGACGAGTCCATGAAAGAAGCAGAGGGAGCTCGTCCTCAGAAACAGCTGGAGGCAGTGTCCGGCGCCATGTATCGCCAGCTATGGACAGCCAGCCAACATGCCCTTCAACGTCAGCTGCTGATGCCACCATAGTGCCATCACCCCAGGAGGGCTCTGCGGTTTGGAAATTTTTTAACCTGTGTGCCATCTGTTGTCTCTGCCTCCAAAACTGGAGCTGTGGAAAGGCCAACACTCACATAGGGACAAGTGCCTTACGAAGGCACCTGGAGAAAAGGCACAAACAGCTATGGCAAGAACACCTGAGGAAAAGCAGCACCCAAAACACAAGCCACCCTTCGCCTCCTCTTCCTCCTTCAAGTGCAGCATCTTCAGTCGCTTTCTCCCTTGCACCTTCACAGCCACCCTCCTCCACACCGCCTCTGCCCTTGAGCGGTTCCTGCTCCTCTGCCGACAGCAGCCAGGTGTCCGTGAAGGAAGTCTTGGAGCGGAAAAAGCCAATTTCTGCCAGTCACCCTCTTGCCCGGCGTCTGACAGCTGGCGTGGTGGAACTATTAGCTCGCCAGCTATGACCATACAAGCTTGTGGCCATTGGGACACCGCAGTGGAAGATACCAGGCCGCAATTATTTTTCTAAAAAGGCCATACCCAAACTGTACTGTGCAGTTGAGAGGCAAGTGGTATCATCTCTGGCGAAGAGCGTTGGGTCAAGGGTCCACCTGACCACGCATGCCTGGTCTGCCAAGCACGGGCAGGGCCGCTACATTACGTACACAGCCCATTGGGTCGACCTGGTGACCGATGGCAGCAAGCAGGGAGTATGTGGCTGCGCAGCGGACCAACTTGTGACACCTCCACGGCTTGTAGGCAGGCCTCCTGCCACCTCCTCTCCTTCTCCTCCTGCTACATCCTCCTCGCTGTCATCCTCCTCCTTGGCTGAGTGGCAGTTCAACTCTAGTGGTACTGCCATCTCCTCCTCTCCAGCTACACAGCCCCATCTCCCCAAAGCCTACGCTGCATGCAAGGTACGACGGTGTCATGCCATCTTAGACATGTCTTGCCTCAAAGCGGAGAGTCACACTGGACCAGCTCTCCTGGCTGTTCTTAACAAAGAGGTGGAGCAATGGCTGACCCCGCACCAGCTGGAGATTGGCAACGTGGTGTGTGACAATGGCAGCAATCTCCTTTACCCTTTGAATTTGGGAAAGCTGACACATGTACCCTGCATGGCACATGTGCTGAATCTGGTCATTCAAAGATTTGTGTCAAAGTACCCAGGATTAGAGGACGTCCTGAAGCAGGCCAGGAAGTTTTGTGGGCATTTCAGGCGGTCTTACGAGGCCATGGCACGCTTTGCGGACATTCAGCGGAGAAACAACTTGCCGATGAGACGCTTGATATGCGATAGCCCGACTCGCTGGAATTCGACCCTGCTCTTGTTCTCTTGCCTGCTAGACCAGGAGAAAGGCGTCACCCAGTACCTGTACAATTACAGTAGAAGAACACAATCTGGGAAGATTGGGATGTTGTGGCCCAACAACTGGACACTGATGCGAAATGCATGCAGGATCATGCGGCCGTTTGAGGTGGTGACCAACCTGGTGAGTCGCGCTGAAGGCACCATCAGCGACTTGATCCCTTACGCTTACTTCCTGGAGCGTGCCGTGTGTAGAGTGGTGGATGAAGCTGTGGAGGAGCGTGAAGAAGAACAGTTACGGCAGGAGTCGTGGGAGCAATTTTCATCTGAACCAGATGTTTCCTCAACACCTGCAACAGCACAGAGGGGGGAGGAGGAGGAAGAAGAGGAGTCGTGTGGGGAAGAAGAGGAGTCAGACTCGGATGATGAAGAAGGTGTTTCTGTGGAGGAGGAAGAGGCGGCGGCGGCAGAAGAACAACCGCAGCAGCTGTCAGAGGGGGCTTGTGCTGCTCCACGTTCCCGTGCTGTTGTTCGTGACTGGGGGGAGGAAGAGGACTTACGTGACGTCCCTCAGGAAGAGCAAGAGGAGATGGATAGTACGTCTGGATCCGACTTTGTGCAGTTGGCCTCTTTCATGTTGTCCAGCCTGCTAAGGGACCCCCATATAAAAAAAACTCAAGGGGAATGACCTGTACTGGGAAGCCGTTCCCCAGACAGAATTACATAACCACCCCCACCACCGAACAACCGATTTCCTCCCAAACTAGACAGCCACCACGCAGCCTCCATCCCAGTGAATACGATAGTCCAGCAGAGAAGGCAGCCGCAGCGGGGGAGAATGATAGCACCAGATGACTCATATTCACCTATTGCGATCCAAGCAATAGAGGACCCGTCAACCGGAGCCCATCTGTCTCCTCTAGAGTGCTGCCGCTCTGTTACTACTACTATTACTACTTCCTACTTCCTGTCTGATCTGAGAATCAGGAAGTTCAGAGCGAGCGGCTGCACTGTAGAAGAGACAGATGGGTTTCAGATGACGGGATCTCTATCGCTTGGATCATGGATAGGTGAGTGAGTGTTTGCCATCTGCTGCTATCATTCTTGCTGCAGCTGTGGTTCTCTGTGGGAAGGGAGGGAGGAGTGGGCAGAGCGCGCAGTAGCAGGAGTGGGACCTAGGAGGAGAGCCTGGCTCTAAAGACAAACAGCAGCACACGGCATCATTTGGCAAGACAAGACAAATAACATTTATATCGTGCTTTTCTCCTGGCGGACTCAAAGCGCCAGAGCTGCAGCCACTAAGGCCGCGCCCTATAGGCAGTAGCAGTGTTAGAGAGACTTGCCTAAGGTCTCCTACTGAATAGGTGCTGGCTTACTGAACAGGCAGAGATGAGATTCGAACCCTGGTCTCCAGTGTCAGAGGCAGAGCCCTTAAAGGGACTCCGAGCAGTGCCTGTGGGTATGCCTTTAAGCATACCCACAACTAATTAATTACATCCTCACACCTACCAGCATGATGTTTGTAAATATATCCCCCTGGGTTCCTTATATTTCATTGCATTGTGCTGAATCGAGCTGCCAACTTTGGAGAAAAGTCGTCCTGTGTAATACAATGTAACTATGGAAAGATGCATATCATTTTGAAGCTCTCTTTCTCCACTTTCCAATGATAGATAAACTGCCACCCTACGCCTTTTAGTTTTCGTATTTTTCGCAATCGAAATTGCTGCGGCCGCGATTTCGATCGTGAAAATAGCGAAAACTAAAAGGCATAGGGCGGCAGTTTATATATTATTGGAAAGAGGAGAAAGAGAGCTTTAAAATTATATGCATCTTTCCATAGTTACTGCACTGCTCAGAGTCCCTTTAACCATTATACCATCCAGCCACCGCTGACAGGATGGCGAGGGCTGGTTTATGTGCTGATGGGGCCCCTTTGACTCTGAATGGTGGCCCCAAGCGACTGCTTTTGTTGCCTGGTCGGTAATCCGGCCCTGGTACAGGCACAAAGTAGCGGACTTGTTACCAACTCAACAGAAGGCGGAAAGGATGCAGCACTTGCAGAACAAGCTGGCAATGATGCTTTATAATGCGTTTAAGGGTGATGTGACAGCACAACGCAATAAAGGTACCACTGCCAGTAATCCTCCTCCTCCCAAGTCCACGCAGGCAAGGACAGGACGCTCCAGCGATCTCAGGGTGATGTCAGACATGTGGACATTCTTTAGTCCAAAGCCTCGCCGTAGCCCTTCCGGATCCATCCTCCACCAACGCCTGGACCGGCAGGTAGCCGACTACCTGGCCTTAACTGTGGATGTAGACACTGCGAGCAGCGACGATGAACCCTTGCACTACTGGGTGCGCAGGCTTGACCTGTGGCCAGAGCAGTCCCAATTTGCCATCCAACTTCTCTCTTGCCCTGCCGCAAGCGTCCTGTCAGAAAGGACCTTCAGTGCAGTTGGAGGCATTGTCACTGAGACGAGAAGTCGCTTAAGTCACAAAAGTGTTCAGTACCTCACCTTTATCAAAATGAATGAGGCATGGATCCCGGAGGGCTACTGCCCGACCGAAGACTAAGTCAGTCCCCACACACAGCATCTCTGCCTGCAGGCCGCTTGCCTTCTCCGCCACCACCAACAGGGTCCAGGACTCTAGGCGGATTCCTGAATTTTTAAGGCCGCTGCTAGCAGCAGCCGCTATACTAATTTTCCTGGTGCGTGTACATGCCTGCCTAATTTTTCTGGCTGCACTGCGGGAGGCTGCAACAAAAAAACAAAAGGCATGTACATGTGCCCATCCCCCTTCGTGATCATTACCATGCCGCGGTGAAGGGGCTTGCGTATCACAATGAAGCCATGACCGCCGGCTATATGAGTGTCTCGGGTGGGGGTGGCACACAAAAGATAATAAGGTCGTTGCTTCATTGTGGTCAGACCAAATTTGATCAGCTGGACAGTCATTGTTGTTCTATCATTGAGCTACCACAGCCCAGCGACCATATGGGCTGGAAAACCGCTACGGCCTGCACTCTGGCCATGTTGCGTACCAGTCCAGCACGGCCGTCACTATGCAAACAGCTGTTTGCTGTGCGTTACACAGAGAGTACTGCTTCACACTGACACACCAAACTCAAATTACACTCCCTGATTGATGTATACACATGCAAGATGTTTTAAAGCACTTTAGGCCTGCAATTTACCATTCAATGTGATTTCTGCCCTTAAATGCTGCTTTGCGTCAAATCCAGATTTTTCCCCGGGACTTTTGGTGTGTATCCCACTCCGCCATGCCCCCCTCCAGGTGTTAGCAGGTCTGTAACTGCAGGATCTCATAATTCTGAACTTTGCTAAGCTGTTCATCTGACACTCCATGAACTCTAGCAGCGCATGATTTACCTTGTAGTACTTCTGGAGAGGAGAGCTACCACAAGGTACAGCTTCAAGCCATCCATAACATCATGTTGAAGCTGAAATAATACACAGAAGTAGCAGAAGGTCAGAATGAATTTATGCTGGCACACACAGCCTGTCACTGAACGGGAACTCCGGCCGGCATCATGGTAGAGCCATTCCGATCACCCTCGGATTTTTCAGGGGAATATTTCCACTTCTCACAGCTCTCCTTCAAGGGAATAAATAACGTCCACTCCCCACTCCATCTTGGTACACCACATCTTCTCTGGTAGCGAATGATTTACCTTGTAGTACTTCTGGAGAGCTGCCACAAGGTACAGCTTCAAGCCAGCCATCCATACTATCCTGATTTGGTCGCTGAAAGATTACACAGAAGTATCAGTGGGTCAGGAAAGAATTTACGTTGGCCCCAGCCACCCCACACAACAAAGCCTGTCACTGAACGGTAACTCAGGCCGGCATCATGGTAGATCCATTCTGATCACCATCAGATTTTTCAGGGGCATAAATAACGTCCACTCCCCACTCCATCTTGGTACACCACAATCTTCTCTGGCAGCACATGATGATTTACCTTGTAGTACTTCTGGAGAGCTGCCACAAGGTACAGCTTCAAGCCATCCATACTATACTGATGTGGTCACTGAAAGATTACACAGAAGTATCAGCGGGCCAGGAAAGAATTTGTTGCCCCCACATGACAAAGCCTGTCACTGAACGCGAACTCCGGCTGGCATCATGGTAGATCAATTCCGATCACCATCAGATTTTACAGGGGAATATTTCCACTCCTCACAGCTCTCCTTCAAGCTTGCAATCTAACTGCAGCTAAATGTTCTGTGTGATGCTTCTCAGTTTTGTTCGATTACAGATTGCTTTCACATTCGCAACTTCAGAAGGCACAGGTACACAGCACAAGTTCTTTATGGCGCCGTACAGGTCAGCGCTCATCGGCAGGTATAAGCTCTGTAAATACCACAGTTATCAAAGTAACATATCAGGAAAAAAAAATGTAGAATTTTATAAATAACTTTGCAATTTTCAATTAATAAAAAAACAAACATATTTTTCAATTTTTATCATCATCACCTGCACTTTTGCCAATGTGCGCACAAGCACGGCCATCACTACACAAACAAACATTGCCGCCAAGAGGACTGACATTTATGTCCTGAGATCAACTAATGACAACCCTTCACAGTGGAAGCAGGAAATTTAGCGCATGAGGCAGGTGGACAAAAAGGGCACCGCCATTGACTCCCATATTAAACAGCGTTTAACAGGCGCAAAAAACAGGAAAAAAGGGTGCCCGTTTTAATGTATGTTTTCAAACTGCATCAGTGATAATTACTGTTTCCCAACTGTTTCCGGTCCGGGAACCCAAAATCTGAAGTTCGAGCCATCTCTACAGCCGTGTCACATGGCTGTCTCCAGTACAGCGCTGCCTTAGATCGCAGCACTGTACAGTGTTACAAGATGGTGATTTCGCCATCTAACAGTCCCTACTGTGATCGCCGCTGGGAGGCTGATGACGGAGCGGAGATGCACGCGCGATCCCCTGCAAACTCCACCCCTAGGACATCATGCCAATTGACGTGGAGTAGTCCTGGGGCTGCCGCTCTTCTCATGCCGATTGCTGTTGAGCAGTCGTTTAGAGGTTAAAGGCATGAGGTGGCAACCCTGGTGTGGAGATTGGCCTTACCTTCAGGGATGCTCCCTTTTCAAAATTCGAATTGATTTGGATCCGGATACCCAGATATCCGGATCTGGTTCGGATATCCGGATCCGAGCGTTCTGATATCCGCATACATGCGGATATCCGAACGCATTATCCGGGCAGATTCGGATATCCGGATAGAAAAAACGGAAGTGGCCTATAAATAGCTTCCAAAACGTTTTTTGAGGTAAATGATGCATGTAGCATCATGTTTTTTTTAAAGGGAAACACTAATTTATTATGTGGGGAGTTAAGTTAACATCAGGAGTAGGTTCCAGACAGCAGTCGTGCAGCCCACATTGTGTCCAAAGTCCAATCGCACATCTAGGATATGACAGTTTTCAGCTCAGACACCTCCAAAAAAATTACATAGCAATTGTATTTAGATAGTTCACCACCATGGCACTTAGTGTACTGGTACCACGACTCAGTAAAACATTAGAAGAGGTTCCAGGAAGCGGTTGTACTGCTGCAGTTGGGGCCTCCCCACAACTCGGACAGCACAGACACCTCCAAAAAAATTACACAGCAATTGTGTTTAGATAGTTCACCATGGCAATTAGTGTGTTGGTACCATGGCTCAGTAAATTTTTTTTGAATCAGGCTTATGACTCAAGACGGAGCCTGGAGGTTGTGGTGGTAAAGGGTGGTAAGGCAGGCATAGTGATTTCCAGCCACTTCATTTCCCCCTCTTGCCAACAACAGGGGCCAGGAATTCACCAACCACCCAAGCCTGGTTTATTTTGAGGAACGTCAGTCTGTACACAGACTGGGTGGACAGACGGGAGCGCTTCTCAGTGACCACGCCACCGGCCGCACTGAAGCACCTTTCGGACAGCACGCTGGAAGGGTGCAAGCAAGGACTTCCAGGGCATACTGCGCCAGCTCGCTCCAAATATCCAGTACTTGACCCAGTAATCCAAGGGTTCCACATGGGTGTCGATGTCAAGCCCGCTGTAGGACCCCATGTAGTGTGCCACCATTCGGGTCAGGCGCTGGTTCTGGCTTAGATAGCCACATGCTCCTGCATGCACCTCCTCAGTCGGCAGCTGTATCGGCGTGGCGTACAGCGCCTTTGTGAGAGACAGCAGGTTTGATGGGCACCTGCTGTTGATGGACGCAGGCACTTGCTGCTGTGCTGGCTGGACTGTGACAGCAGAAGGGTGGGAAGTCTGGGGAAGGCTTCCTCCAAGCGCCGAACCAGGGACCGCTGCAAATCCTTCATTCGGCACACAGGGTCTCGGGTCTCCTCCTGCAGGCAGGAAATTATGCAGCTTCCCCTTCAGCCATGTGTCCAGCATCAGGGTAATCCACATGTCCTCCCGGTCCTGAGCACTCATCTGCTTGACCCTTAGGTCACTCCGCTGTAGGACCCCATGTAGTCTTCCACCATTTGGGTCAGGCGCTGGTTCTGGCTGATAGCCACATGCTGCTGCAGGCACCTCCTCAATCAGCAGCTGTACCGGCGTGGCGTACAGTGCCTTTGTGAGAGACAGCAGGTTTGATGGGCGCCTGCTGCTGATGGACGCAGGCACTTGCTGCTGTGCTGTCTGGACTGTGACAGCAGGGGGGTGGAAAGTCTGGGGAAGGCTTCCTCCAAGCGCCGAACCAGGGACCGCTGCAAATCCTTCATTCGGCGCACAGGGTCTCCTCCTGCAGGCAGGAAATGATGCAGCTTCCCCTTCAGCCATGTGTCCAGCATCAGGGTGATCCACATGTCCTCCCGGTCCTGAGCACTCGTCTGCTTGACCCAAGGGCGTAGCAATGGGGATAGCAACCATAGCGTTGCTATGGGGCCCCTACGTCAGGGGGGGCCCGCAGCAGGATGCCCCGCTAGGTGCTGGAGGGGTCGCAGCATGAGGGGAGAGCTTGGTGGCATGTCGGGCTCTCCCCTCTGCGCTTTCCCCTCCAGCATTAAACAGAGATTGTATGCAGGAGGAGGCGGCGGGGCAGCGGCGGCAGATACATACCTTCCGTGCGCTCCAGCGCGGATGGTTCTCCCTCTATTGTCTGACACGACTTCCTGTTTATACCGGAAGTCGCATCAGAGGCTAGAGAGAGACGCATCCGTGGAGCGCACGGAAGGTATGTATCTGCCGCCGCTACCCCGCCGCCTCCTCCTGCATACAATCTCTGTTTAATGCTGGAGGGGAGAGCGCAGAGGGGAGAGCCCGAGGTGAGGGAGGAGGGGGAGCCCGAGGTGAGGGAGGAGGGGGGGGCTCCCCCCCCCACCGACGTGCCACCAAGCTCTCCCCTCATGCTGTGACCGCTCCAGCCCTCAAAAATGGCCCTGAGCGGGCCCGGGGGGAAGGGGGAGGGGCGGCCTAACCTGGGAGTCCCTGTCACTCACTACTTAACTGGAGGGCGCCTGTCACTCACTACTTAACTGGGGGGTGCCTGTCACTCACTACTTAACTGGGGGGCGCCTGTCAATCACAACCTAACCTGGGGGTCCCTGTCACTCACAACCTAACCTGGGGGCACCTGTCACTCACTACTTAACTGGGGGGCGCCTGTCACTCACAACCTAACCTGGGGGGCGCCTGTCACTCACTACTTAACCTGGGGGGGCGCCTGTCATTCACTACTTAACTGGGGGGCGCCTGTCACTCACAACCTAACCTGGGGGTCCCTGTCACTCACAACCTAACCTGGGGGGCGCCTGTCACTCACTACTTAACTGGGGGGCGCCTGTCACTCACTACCTAACCTGGGGGTTCCTGTCACTCACTACTTAACTGGAGGGCGCCTGTCACTCACTACTTAACTGGGGGGCGCCTGTCATTCACTACTTAACTGGGGGGTGCATGTCACTCACAACCTAACCTGGGGGCGCCTGTCACTCACTACTTAACTGGGGGGGCGCCTGTCATTCACTACTTAACTGGGGGGCGCCTGTCACTCACAACCTAACCTGGGGGTCCCTGTCACTCACAACCTAACCTGGGGGGGTGCCTGTCACTCACTACTTAACTGGGGGGCGCCTGTCAATCACAACCTAACCTCCCTGTCACTCACAACCTAACCTGGGGGGCACCTGTCACTCACCACTCACTACTTAACTGGGGGCGCCTGTCACTCACAACCTAACCTGGGGGTCCCTGTCACTCACAACCTAACCTGGGGGCGCCTGTCACTCACTAAACTGGGGGCGCCTGTCACTCACAACCTAACCTGGGGGTCCCTGTCACTCACAACCTAACCTGGGGGCGCCTGTTACCCACTACTTAACTGGGGGGCGCCTGTCACTCACAACCTAGCCTGGGGGGTCCCTGTCACTCACAACCTAACCTGGGGGTCCCTGTCACTCACAACCTAACCTGGGGGCACCTGTCACTCACAACCTAACCTGGGGGGACCCTGTCACTCACTACTTAACTGGGGGGCGCCTGTCACTCACTAAACTGGGGGTCGCCTGTCACTCACAACCTAACCTGGGGGTCCCTGTCACTCGCAACCTAACCTGGGGGCGCCTGTCACCCACTACTTAACTGGGGGGCGCCTGTCACTCACAACCAAACCTGGGGGTCCCTGTCACTCACAACCTAACCCGGGGGCACCTGTCACAACCTAACCTGGGGGGCCCCTGTCACTCACAACCTAACCTGGCAGGCGCCTGTCACTCACAACCTAACCTGGGGGTCCCTGTCACTCACAACCTAACCTGGGGGTGCCTGTCACTCACTACTTAACTGGGGGGCGCCTGTCACTCACAACCTAACCTGGGGGTCCCTGTCACTCACAACCTAACCTGGAGGTCCACTTCCTAACTGGGGGTCACCTGTCACTACTTACACTGGGGGTCACCTGTCACTACTTACAATGGGGGGCTCCTGTCACTGCCTGAACTGGGGGGGCTCCTGTCACTACCTGAACTGGTGGGGCTCCTGTCACTACCTAAACTTGGGGACTCCTGGCGCTACCTTAACTAGGGGGCACCTGTCACTACCTAAACTATCCAGGCCAGCCAGCCTAGCATCACCACAAGCCACACAGCATCACTGCCAGGCCTTTCAGCCCACACTTCATCCCCAATCCAGCCAAAAACAGTATTGGCAGGCACAGCAGCCAGTGCAGGAGAATTCAGAAGCCAGGTGAGAGGTGTCTACCATATTAAGGGGATATTCTGCCTATTTATGTGAAATGCTGTCTATTTATGTGCCTCATGAGTGCTGAATTTGTCTTGTTGGGGGTCACATGATTGCTGAATTTGTCTTGTTGGGGGCCTCATGATTGCTAAATTTGTCGTTTTGGGGGCCTCATGTAGGGTGGCCACTTGCAGAACCCCAAAAAGGAGGACATCACACCCTAAAAAGGAGGACATCTTACCGAGGACAGTGGCGCACAATAGTCCACATGGTGGAGGGCCGGCCGACCACAAAATGCAATCTCGTTGGCAGAAGATTTCCCCACAAAATGCAATCTCGTTGACAGATTTCCCCACAAATGCAATCTCGTTGGCAGATTTCACCACAAAATGCAATCTCGTTGGCAGATTTCCCCACAAAATGCAATCTCGTTGGCAGATTTCCCCACAAAATGCAATCTCGTTGGCAGATTTCCCCACAAATGCAATCTCGTTGGCAGATTTCCCCACAAATGCAATCTCGTTGGCAGATTTCCCCACAAATGCAATCTCGTTGGCATAAGATTTCCCCACAAAATGCAATCTCGTTGGCATAAGATTTCCCCACAAAATGCAATCTCGTTGGCAGAAGATTTCCCCACAAAATGCAATCTCGTTGGCAGAAGATTTCCCCACAAATGCAATCTTTTTGGCAGATTTCCCCACAAATGCAATATTATTGGCAGATTTCCCCACAAATGCAATGTTATTGGCAGATTTACCCACAAATGCAATGTTATTGGCAGATTTACCCACAAATACAATCTCATTGGCAGAAGATTTTCCCACAAAATGCAATCTCATTGGCAGAAGATTTTCCCACAAATGCAATCTCGTTGGCAGATTTCCCCACAAATGCAATCTCGTTGGCAGATTTCCCCACAAATGCAATCTCGTTGGCAGATTTCCCCACAAATGCAATCTCATTGGCAGATTTCCCCACAAATGCAATCTCACTGGCAGATTTCCCCACAAATGCAATTTCACTGGCAGGCAGATTTCCCCACAAAATGCATTATTGGCAGACGATTTCCCCACAAATGCAACTGACCAGAGCGGACTGGACTGACCTGAAGTGAAGTGACCACGGCAGTATGGCAGGTTCTCACTTGCTAGTGCTGCTGCAGGCTTAGGCACTAGCGGGCCTAGTAGTCTGGCGGAGCGACTGGCAGTGGCTAGTGGCTACATAGCTATGGGTGCGGCTGCCTCTGGGTCGCGCGTGGCTGGGTCGGCTCCTCCCCCCGCCAAGTGTGATGGACGGGCTGCCTCTGTTCCCACTGCGCCGACGTCTGCGTGTCACACGTAACGTGTGACATCACTGCCGCTGCGTTACAGGCAGCGCCAGCGTTAGGGAGATTAGAACTAAGGGAGATGGAGGAGATTGGGCCGAAAAGGAGGACATTTGGCTGTCCTCCCTTGCCTTCCGCCGGACGGAGGACCACAGGTGCAAAAACCGGACTGTCCGGTGGAAATCCGGACGGATGGCCACCCTAGCCTCATGATTTGTTGGGGGCCTCATGATTGCTGAATTTGTCTTGTTGGGGGCCTCACGATTGCTGAATTTGTCATGTTGGGGGCCTCATTTTTGCTGAATTTGTCTTGATAGGAGCCTCATGATTGCTGAATTTGTCTTGTTGGGGGTCACATGACTGCGAGACTATGGGAAAAGCTGAATCATCATCATATGAGACAATAGCATTAAACCTACTTTTTTAGCTTTTTAAAATAGAAAATAAAACTGGGAGGTTGTACAAAATGAATTTATTTTTCAGGAGTAGGATGGATGAAATTGTTTATCTTCACAGTTTATTTTCAACTTGGATTTTCCATAATGTTCATGTATCAGTTAAAACGTTTGTACAGTATTTAGGTTAAATTGCTGTTGCCACAAGGGGGCCCAGTGATTTTCTAGTTACGCCCCTGACTACTACCTAACCTGGGGACACCTATAGACCTGGCTACTTATACTGTACTTAGAGGGGTGTGGGAATGTTGGAGTGGAGGGTCCTAGAGGAATGTTTGGGTGGGAGGTCCGAGGTCCGTGGGGTTGGAAGGTCGTGGGGGGGGGGCCCATACATTTTTTTTGCTATGGGGCCCAGTCATTTCTAGCTACGCCCCTGGCTTGACCCTTAGGTCACTGCGCAGGCACTGCAGCATGTGCGCTGCCATGGGGAACAGGGCTGCCATCTCTGCTGACACATACTCTGAATCATCACCCCCAGTGCTGTCCTCCACCTCTGATTCCTTAGCCTCCCCCTGCTATCTCCACCACCGCACCACTGCAGCTGCACTCGGCTGTGCCCCCTCATCTTCAAGGTCAGGGACCTCCAACTCCTCCAAGTCCTCAACCTCCTCCTCCTGATGCACAGAGGTGGACTGTGAAGGTTGCTGCTGCTGCTCCTGCTGGATCAAGCCTGCCTCTCCCACTTCCAGCAGAGCATCGAGGGCCTTGTCCAGCATGCACACCATGGTCATCCACTCGCACGGTTCCGGCTGACCATGTTGGCGGCCTCCAGGAAGGGTGCCAGCACCAAGCACACCAGCTGCATTTTTTCCCACTCTGCATTCAGGATGATGTCCGGGAGGTGGGTGGTGCCAGATCCCAACACGGTGGCGTCCGCGGTGGCTCTGGCTAGGTATTGGTTGACAGCCTGCCTATGTTCAACCAGATGTTCCAACATGGCCACAGTGGAATTCCACCGTGTTGGAACATCTATGATGAGACGGTGTTGTGGCAGGTTCAGCTCCTTCTGCTGAGTGGGTCCATCCCCTGGTAGGTGCTCAGAAATTTCTGCATCACCAGGTTCAGGACGTGGGCCAGACAGGGGATGTGGGTGAGGTCTCCCCGGTGGATGGCAGCAAAAATGTTGGCCTCATTGTCGGAAACAACCTCTCCAACTCTGAGGCCTCTGGGGGTCAGCCAACTCCTCTCCTGCTCTTGGAGTTTTTCCAGGACATGGTCTGCCGTCAGGGCCGGATTTGGACTTCCCAGTGCCCTAGGCCAGGTACCACCAACCGCCCCCCCCCCCCTCACACACACACACACACTTAGGGTGCATACACACATCAGACCATAGTCTTTGGAAAATGAAAGATCACAGACCAATTTTACCCCCTTCCATGTAGTATGAGAGCCATACCTACAAAGTCTATTCTATTGAGCTGAACTCCCCATCAGATAGAAATCTTTGCAAGATGCTGTACACAAAGATGCTGTACACATTCAAAAGATCAGTATCTGCAAAAGATCTGTTCCTGCAAAAGATCCGTTCCTGCAAAATGCATTCATAGTCTATGATATCTGCAGATCCTCATACACACCTTGTTTAACAAACATTCATCTGCAGATCAGATCCACCAGGATGGATCTTCAGATCTGCAGATGATTGTCTGATCTGCAGATGAATGTCTGTTAAACAAGGTGTGTATGAGGAACTGCAGATATCAGACTATGAATGCATTTTGCAGGAACGGATCTTTTGCAGGAACAGATCTTTTGCAGATACTGATCTGTTGCATGTGTACAGCATCTGTGTGTGCAGCATCTTGCAAAGATTTCTATCTGATGGGGAGTTCAGCTCCATAGAATAAACTGTGTAGGTATGGCTCTCATACTACATGGAAGGGGGTAAAATTGGTCTGTGATCTTTCATTTTTCAAAGACTATGGTCTGATGTGTGTATGCACCTTCACTCAATATTCTGTCCAACATCCTGACTAAAGGCTCATACACACATCAGACCATAGTCTTTGGCCACATACACACATCAGACCATAGTCTTTTGAAAATGAAAGATCACAGACCAATTTTACCCCCTTCCATGTAGTATGAGAGCCATACTCTACACAGTCTATTCTATGGAGCTGAACTCCCCATCAGAAAAAAATCTTTGCAAGATGCTGCACACACAGATGCTGTACAGACACAAAAGCTCAGTATCTGCAAAAGATCTGTTACTGCCAAAGATCCATTCCTGCAAATTGCATTCATAGTCTATGAGATCTGCAGATCATCATACACACCTTGTTTAACTGACATTCATCTGCAGATCAGACAATCATCTGCAGATCTGAAAATCCATCCTGGTGGATCTGATCTGCAGATGAATGTCTGTTAAACAAGGTGTGTATGAGAGCCATACTCTACACAGTCTATTCTATGGAGCTGAACTCCCCATCAGACAGAAATCTTTGCAAGATGCTGCACACAAAGATGCTGTACACATTCAAAAGATCAGTATCTGCAAAAGATCTGTTCCTGCAAAAGATCCGTTCCTGCAAAATGCATTCATAGTCTATGATATCTGCAGATCATCATACACACCTTGTTTAACAGACATTCATCTGCAGATCAGATCCACCAGGATGGATTTTCAGATCTGCAGATGATTGTCTGATCTGCAGATGAATGTCAGTTAAACAAGGTGTGTATGAGGATCTGCAGATGTCATAGACTATGAATGCAATTTGCAGGAACGGATCTTTGTCAGGAGCAGAACTTTTGCAGATACTGATCTTTTGTGTCTGTACAGCATCTGTGTGTGCAGCAAAGATTTTTTATCTGATGGGGAGTTCAGCTCCATAGAATAGACTATGTAGGTATGGCTCTCATACTACATGAAGGGTGGTAAGATTGGTCCGTGATCTTTCATTTTCCAAAGACTATAGTCTGATGTGTGTATGTGGCCAAAGACTATGGTCTGATGTGTGTATGCACCCTAACGATCACTTGTTTGCAGGAGGAAATGCCTGTTTTAGTGACTCGTGAATACCTATGAATGTTTTCTCTCTGAAAAATGAATGATTGATTGTTTTTCCTGTAAGAGCAGTGAGTCCCTAATGCCTGGTACTAAAGGAGAAGAAAACAGTACCTGGCACCAAACGCAGCAGGGCAGACACACCAGGACTGGGACCAGAATGCAGAGCGTGCTCATCCAAAAAGCTTTGCCATCCAATCAATATGAAGAAAAAAAAAAGCGGGGCACCACTCCTTAAAAGTCCCTTTATTCCGGTGGGGAAGACAGCAGGTACATGCAGTGGGGGTATCGAGTGCCTGACAGCTGTTTCGCTGGTTTAAACCAGCTTCTTCAGAGGCAGTATGTACCTACATACTGCCTCTGAAGAAGCTGGTTTAAACCAGCGAAACAGCTGTCAGGCACTCGATACCCCCACTGCATGTACCTGCTGTCTTCCCCACCGGAATAAAGGGACTTTTAAGGAGTGGTGCCCCGCTTTTTTTTTCTTCATATTGATCTAATGCCTGGTACGCACCAGATAGATGGGTTGAATCGATTTTCCGATCACTTATACAAAGTCGATTAGAAAAATGATCAGAATCAGATTAGACCTGTCAGAAATAATAAATTCGAACCCATCTATCTGATGGTAAATTGCATGGTGTGTACCAGGCATGAAGTAGCAGAGCGGCGTTTATCTCCCTCTCTGCTCTTCTGTAATCACAGATCTGTTGCATTTATTTTATAGTATTTATTATACTGTTTCTTTTACAGGTGTTTTTTTACTGTTTGCCAACACGGTACAAATATATATATTTTTTTAATTTTTAGTGTATGTTATTACTTTTGGTATACAAAACAGAATGTAACAATACAAAAGTATACAACAGTACATTTGCAATTATAATTATAGAGAAGTTGTCTATCTCATACTAGACTACTGCTGCCTTTAAAATGAGCCAGCAAGGGGTTAAGATTTAGCTTAGAAGGAGCTGCCATAAATCTCTCTAAGGAAAAACAAACCCTTATCTTTCTGTTTAAGATTTACAATCCAGGGGGAGAGAGGAGAAGGAATGGCTCAAGTCATTAACAGAGTCTGACCAGCAATACATTGTTTAGCCCAGCTTGAGTTGTAAAGTGGAAATAATTCTGTTAAAATGTTTACTGGATCAGAAATTGTGTCTACATTGTGATCCATGTTTCTCTCACCCCTGGCAATAAACTGAAGCTTGTATGTTCAGAAGATAGCACTGTCTCATCGCACACCACGAAGTAAGTAAAATACACGGAGCTCTGGAATTTTGACTGTGTGTGCAGCAAAGCCGGGGCGCTTCGGAGCAGGAGAAATTATTTATTTTGACATGCAGCCTCTTATCTCTCTCAGGTCCTGCCGCCCTTTTACCTTTCTGATTTTTTTCCGCCCTAGGCCGTGGCCTTTCTGGCCTTTGCAGAAATCTGGCCCTGTCTGCCGTCAGTCTGTGCTTCCCCAGGCTGACCATCTCCAGCAGCGCTTGGCAGTGACGGGCCTTCACACTGCTACTGAGGCTGGGGCGTTTGGCAGTGGCTGGTTTGCCGGAGGGTGGAACCAGACCACAGGAGCATGCTGCACTTTCCCTGACCCTGCTGCGGGGTGGCCCCACCCACTGGATTGCTGCTGTGCCCGATGCTGCTGTCCCCTCCTCACCCCCTTCCACCAAACTGACCCAGTGCTCCGGGAAGGACAGATAGCGGCCTGTTCCGAACCTGCTGCTCCAGGAGTCCATGGTCACATGGACCCGCTCACCCACTGCATGATCCAGCCCACGCTCAACGTTGGCCATCGCAAAGTGGTGCAGTGCTGGGATGGCCGTGCATGAGAAGTAGTGCTGGCTGGGTATTGGCCAATCCAGCGATGCGCTCTGCAGGAGCGCACGCATGTCTCTCCCCTCCTGCTCAAAGGAGTACGGGAGGAGCTGTGAAGACATGGCCCGTGCAAGCAGGCCGTTCAGCTGGCGGATGCAACGGCTGCTGGGAGGCTGAGCCCTGACCACAAAGGACTCCCTCAAAAGGGGCTGTTGGCGTGTTTTGATTGAATGCGAAGAGGAGGAGGGAGCAGAGAAGACCACTGAGGAAGACTGGCTGCCTGAACAGGCCTCAGTGTCGGCAGGAGTGGCACTGGCAAAGGGGGTTCTGGTGGTGCTTTTGGTCGGAACACTGCCAGCACCCTTCAGCCTCTTGAACTCCTCATGCTCATGAAGATGATTGTTGGCCAGGTGGTTGATGAAGCTGGAGGTGCCGTAGTTGTAGGGGTTGCAACCTCTGATCAGCTTCACCTGGCACACGTTACAAGTGACAAACTTGCTGTCCACTGAGGGCAGATCAAAAAACTGCCAGATTGGAGATTGTAATTTTCCCTTACGCCCTGATTGGGCGGCTGCTTTTTTTCTCCCTGTGGTGGTTGGGCCTGCGGTGGTTGGGGTCTGGGGTTGAGTGGTGTGGCTGGTGGTAGCGGCAGAAGATAACGCAGCAGGCTGTGGGTCCCGCATTCCATGCCCACTGCTGCTCCTGCCAATGTCAGCGATGCTGATCCTCCGTGCCAGACCCACACATGCCTCCTCCTCTTCAGACTCAGAGCCAACATCCCCCTCCTGTGGTTGGTAATCACGGTCCTTCATCTCATCATCATCATCATAATTATCACCAGCATCATACTCCCCCTCCTCAAACAATTGCTGGGATGTTGATGACCCCAACTCCTCTTCTGCTGACTACTCAGGCAAGGAATGGAGGTGTCTGTTGTAGAGCTGGTGGTGGCCTGCTCATCCACCATCAGCTGCATCACAGGCTCAGCGTCTTTCTCCTCCAATTTGCGGCGCCGACCCTGCTGAAAAATGGCCGCTACACGCTGCGCATCTGCAGCGTGACTCCCCCTATCAGCTGGGCGTCCAGTGCGTCCATGGCTAGTGGCTAGTGGCGGAATGAACACTGGTGCGGCAGAACTGCTGGCGGTCACGATGCCAGCAATGTTCCCTCTCTTCTGATGCCAGTGCCAGCAGACATAGTGCAAGTTTGTGTGATGATGATGTCACCAGATCGATGTGGGGTACTTGCACTTTATTGAAATCGGGGTAATTGGTGTTGGAGTTGAATGAATCTGCATGGAGTGACAGACAGCAGAGTAGAACACAACTGTGCACACTAACGGTCTGTCACACAAACTGACACTCAGAGTCAGCAGCACAGCAGAAATTCAGTAATCTGTACTAGTAAGCTAACACAGACACTGTACTACTCTAACAACTAGCAGTGCAGTACTAAATAACTACACAATAATACAGTAATCCCTATGCCCTAAACTATACTGTAGCTAAGGCAATAGCACAGGCCTGACCTGTGTGCACAAACAGCACACACACAGACACCTAACTAGCAGAGCTGCTGCAGGCTGACACTGGGTTTAACACAATACAATGCACTTTCTTTTGCCAAACAGCACTGGAGTGTCTCTCTCTGAGGGCTGGTGCACACCAAAACCCGCTAGCAGATCCGCAAAATGCTAGCAGATTTTGAAACGCTTTTTCTTCTTTTTCTGTAGCGTTTCAGCTAGCGTTTTGCGGTTTTGTCTAGCGGTTTTGGTGTAGTAGATTTCCTGTATTGTTACAGTAAAGCTGTTACTGAACAGCTACTGTAACAAAAACCGCCTGGCAAACCGCTCTGAAGTGCCGTTTTTCAGAGCGGTTTGCGTTTTTCCTATACTTAACATTGAGGCAGAAACGCATCCGCAATCCAAAAAATGCCTCACCCAGGCATTTTTCGTTTCTGCAAAACGCCTCCCGCTCTGGTGTGCACCACCCCATTGAGATACATTGACCAAGCAGATCCGCAGCCGCAAGCGGATCTGAAAACGCCCAAAAAGCCGCTCGGTGTGCACCAGCCCTCAGATTGTGATTGGTTGCTAGGGCTTCTGCTGGGAGCCCTCTGATTGGCTCAATGACGTCATCTCCTTAGTTACAGTATTCGGATTCGGATATCCGACGGATATCCGGGTATGCGACCAAATATCCGCAGATAGCTATCCGGATTTGCACAGAAATCCAGAATCCGAATCGGATACCTGAAAAAAGTTCAAATATTCGGGTTACCCGGATGTCCGGAATCCGGAAGAGCATCCCTGCTTACATTGTCTCTGCTGCGCTGAGATCATTATGTGTGCGGAGGGTAGGGGAGAGGAAATAATTAGACTTGCATTGCCTGTGCTGCATTGAGATTATAATGGGCTCTATTCACAAAGGGCAGTTCGGTAAAATCATTTTGTTCAGTAAAATACCTCATTTGGTATTTTACACTTTTTTTTTCCAAATTCACTGAAGTTTTTCTGCATAAGGCAGAAATTTGGTAATTTACTGAACAAACATGCCTCAATTCATTAAGCCTTGCTTGGTGAGTGGCACTTACCAGCCGGCGGGCAGGCAGGCAGGGAGCTGCACGTATGACTCAGAGGTTTTTGTCTGCAGTGTATCCGGTCAATCCTTTAGATGTGCTGCAGGTGAGCTCTTCTGCATGCCAGAATACAGACTTTCACATCTAAAGGGAGACAGAAAAGCCCTCAAAATTGTCACCTTCCCCTGATCTGCTGGAGAAAACTTTTGCCCTTTTGAAATCTTTGTGAATTGCAATTTCTTGACATTTGTTGAGGCAATTACCGCACAAGTCGGTAATTTACATCAATAGTCGGTGATATTAATTTTCTGTTCAGTAATCAGTTTAGTGAATTGTAATTTGGGAAGGTGAGCAATAAAATCAGCTGTATTCAGCATTACCAAATGCGGTAATACTTTGTGAATAGAGCCCTATTGGCTGGAGAGTAGGGAGCAGGGGCATAGCAATAGCCATAGCAGACGCTATGGGGCCCTGGAGCACAGGGGGTACTTGATGTATTTACTATTAACTTTCTTGTGTTCCCCCACCCTCTGGCTTTATCTCAGTGCCCATGGACTATATGCAGTGTAGATTACATGAGAATGTAAATTGCTCAATTAACTCACATCCATAGGGTAGGAGCAGGTGTCACTGCCTACATCTGAGGACCCCATGAAAGTTTTGCTATGGTGCCCTATAATCTCTAGCTACGCTACTGATAAGGAGATTGGACTTGCGTTGTCTGTGCTGCACTTAGATCAGAGGCGGGCCAAGGTCCTCCAGCACCCAAGGCTGAGACACCAAAATGCACCCCACCCGTTACATTCCTTTTGCTATTAGAGTAAGAGATGCCCCAGGGACCCCATACCTCCAACTCCTTAATCTCTAGTGCCTGCTTGCAGTCACTGCTATGTATCCCTTTTTCTTATTTCTCTTTGCTTCAAACACAATAGGGGAATGATAGCTGAATGAGTTGTGCGCCCCCCTTCTACACTGCGCCCCGAGGCTGGAGCCTCTCTCCCCTCTGCCTCGGTCCAACCCTGACTTAGATTATGTGCGTGGTGGAGGGGAGTTTGGAACATTAGCTAGGTAGTTTGTGCGGATGGTGGGTTAGTTTTAGGGGTTAGGTAGGTAGTGTGTGTGGGTGGGTGGGGAGGTTAATTTTACGGATTAGGTAGGTAGTGTGTGTGGGTGGGGGGTTAGGTTTATGGATTAGGTAGGTAGCGTTAGCGGGTGGGGGGGTTAGTATTAGCCAGGTAGTGTGTGTGGGTTGCAGGGGTTAGTTTTAGGCATAAGGCAGGTAGTTTGTGTGGTTGGGTTGGGGTGAATTTTAGGCATGGGGGGTCGGTTAGGGTTAGGCACCAGGGAGGAGGGCTCTGTGTGAGAGTATGTTTTGGTTTGGCCATAGTAAAATATCGGGCTTTAATTGATATCGATATTTTACTTTTTTATGGTAAAATACCGGTATTTCATAACAATACTTTACTATTGCCCATAACTACGTGCCCAAATTTCCGGGTGCCCTTAAATTATGTACTCCTGTGCTGCATTTAATCATTATGTTTGTGGAGGAGGGGAGATTGGACTTGCATTGTCTGTGCTGCACTTAGATTGTTGTGTGTGGAGGGTAGGGGAGGGGAAATAGGACTTGCATTGTCTGTGCTGCACTGAGTTATGTGAGTGGAGGAGGAGAGATTGGACTTGCATTTTCTGTGCCGCAATTAGATCCTTGAGTGCGTGGAGGGTGGAGGAGGGGAAATTGGATTTGCATTGTCTGTGCTGCACTTAGATCGTTATGTGTGTGTGTGTGGGGGGGGGGGGGGGATGGGACTTGCATTGTCTGTGCTGCACTTAGATCAGTGATGGCTAACCTTGGCACTCCACATGTGACAAAACGACAAATCCCGTCATGCCTCTGCTTCCTCGAGTTATGCTTAGAGCTGTCAGATTATTGCAAAGCCTCATGCGACTTGTTTGTTCCACCACACCTGGAGTGCCAAGGTTAGCCATCACTGACTTAGATCATTATGGGAGTGGGGTGTGTGTGTGTCTATCTCTCTCTCTCTTGGGGCCTGATTCACGAAGCGGTGCTAACAGTTAGCACGCTGGTGAAAAGCCCTTTATCATGCCTAAACTCAGTTTAGGCATGATAAGTTTAGGTGTGATAAGTTTAGGTGTGATAAGTTTAGGCATGATAAGTTTAGGTGTGATAAGTTTAGGCATGATAAATTTAAGTGCCAACTGTGTTATCACCGCAGTGCACAGCTGATCAAAAGTTTTATGCTAGCAAAGTCTGGTGCACTTCGTATAAAGTTTAATGGCGCTGCTTTGCGTGCGGGACTTTGCAAGCGATCTAAACTTATCTAAACTTATCATGCCTAAACTTATCACACCTAAACTTATCATGCCTAAACTTATCACACCTAAACTGGCTTTTCACCAGCGTGGTGCAATGGTTATCATGCCTAAAGTCTCTAACTGGGTTAGCACCGCTTTGTGAATCGAGCCCATGGTGTGTGTGTCTGTATTCATATATGTTTTGTAGGGGCCCATTTACACTAGGGCGATTAGCGGGTGATTCTCGCTAATCTCCAAAGCGCTAGCACTTTTCAAAGCACTAGTGCTATTCTAATCTATAGCAGTGATCTCACTGCCGCGATTGGCGCAGATCGCAGGTGTTTTGTGATTAGCGCCAATCGCAAAACGTGTTACCTGCAGCATTTTTACCATGAATCCCGGTAAAGTGCTTAATAAAGCGCTGATCACAATCACTCTGAATCGTGGAAGTGGACAGTGATTTTACCATGCTAATCGCGGTAAAATCACCCGCACAAAATGCTAGCGCTAAGTGCTTTTTAAGTGTGAGTTTGTGTAGTTTTTATGACATAAATGTCCATGAGGAGTTGTTATCCAGTGTATGGGTGAAAATGCTGTACATGAAAACTCAACTTTTGTATGCCTCCCCTAAACTTTTGGGATGTCTTTTCCCTCTTGCACATATCCATGGGCTGTGCAGTCGCTTAAAAAAACACCCAAGGATTTGTGTTGAGGGAGGGGGATGTCAATCCTTTTTCAAAAGCAAATCACTCTGACATCAACTTCCTTTGCCCTCCATGCCTCTCCACTACAAATGCCTGCTTTTAGAGGACTATACAAAATTATGGTTGTATAACATTATCGTTCATTCATAATTTTTTTTTTCAACATTCTATTTTAAAGGAGTACATAACTTTAAACAGTGAACACCAGTTTAATCTTAGCACAAGTTTCTTGGAACTTCGGAGCAGCATGCTTGAAAACTGTCAAAGCTACAATCAAACAATTGGTCCTTCAATGGTACATCTGCCAAAATTACTGGACAAACTGTGCACAGTACAGAATACTTCATCTATGCCATGTTATATAAGTTACCTGATGTATTTCAAGAAAAAGCTTTATATTTCTCATGCCAAACCATCTGAGGTAGGTTTTTCAACATCTTATATAAATGTAATTAACACACTCTTTAGAATGATGGTCAGCAATGAATACATTTGTAATGTATTAATTGTGAATATAAGTTGTATCTTCTGTTTGGAGCATTGTAGTGTGTGGGCAAAGTGGTATGTTTTATTGGATGGATGCCATTTTTGTTATGTTAGGTTGCTCCTATTTGCAGACAGATTATAATTAGATTTAATAAAGCTCAACATAGTAACATGTGACCCCGCCACACAGCCAACAAGTTTTACAAAACAATATCCTTAATAACAGTAGTGAGACATCTATCAGCTAAACTCCAATAAAGCATATTGCAAAATCGATTCTCTTTTAACTTTCGAAAGGTAAACACAGTATATGTAAAAATCCAACAAAACTCTAGCTATACTGATCTGCCTTGAGAGTTTACACATTAAACATAATTGTTCACACGAGTTGGCTTTCTAATTGTTCTGCCTGCGTGTCTTACCTATGATGCCTCTCCATCCTCTTGTGATACTTGTGCTGATTAGAGACTGGTGAATAGTTCACGGCGAAGAACGGTTGTTCGTGCCTGCCTCCTCAGGTGAATACGTGACGTATTTGACCTGCTCTCTATACATAATCAGGGAGCCAAACTTTGACTGCCTCACTCCAGAGTCTGCAGGCACATGGCAGCCAATCAGCTAGCATTCCCTCCTGAACCACACCTCCCCCCTATAAAAACGCCAGCACAGCAGCCATTTTACAGTCTGCCAGTAGCTGGGCTGTGAGTGAGTGCAGGGAGAGAGCTATCTGCAAATACGGAAAGCGATAGGCCTCTGTTATGTGTCCCCACTGCCTTTCTTGCTGTTAATACAGTGTCCTGAGCACCCAAAGAGCCCCTCTAAGGGCTGGTACTGGAACATAGTTTTTCTTACTATTGTGCTATCACAGTTCTGTGTGTCTCACTGTCCACAGTGTACTGATACAGGTGTGCACTGTGCACACTGCTAGTGCTGCTGGTACAGTAGCTTGCACAACACACCCCATCATAAGTGCTATTTTTGTTCTGTTTTGATATTGTTATATCATAGATCTCTGGGTATCAGGAAATAAGGCACCAGCTGAGGGTGGATGAAAAGGGCGCTGCCATAGACTCTAATGCAATTATTGTTAATACGGTGAAAAAAGCAGAAAAAGGGTACTGCGATAAATATCATTAACATTAGACCATTACGGTTTTTGAAGTATGTTATCATTTTAGAAGCTTGCAATGTTATAGTTTTTGTCATATTATTATGTTTGTATGTACAGATTGTACGTTATCAAAGATAATATTGTTTCTATGTGTAAAAGGGTGTTTCTGCAGAGGGAGTAGTGAGCTAGGCACCACCAGGGGAGTGGTTAGTTTTTAGGCATCAGGGGAAGGTTCTGTGTGAGAGTAAGGTTGGGTTAAGCTGTATTGTTGAATTATGTAATGATTTTTAATGTTAATATTGTTTCATTATTTTTTCCTGTCTGTCTTTACAATGGTATTTATTGTTAACCAAGTTTGACAACAATGTTTATCGTTATCAGATTTCGTTATCCACTGGCGCCATTTCGTTATCCAGCTGGACCCCTTTTTTCACGGCGGCCTTTTTTCATGCACACAATCTCTGCGTCCAGTGACTTTCCAGTGCAGTGACTTAAGCTGCACAACACAGGTGTGCACACACTACTAGTACTGCTGGTAAAGTAGCTTGCACATTAGGCCCCATCATAAGTGCTATTTTTGTTCTCTTTTGATATTGTTATAGCACAGATCTCTGCGTCCAATGACTGTTCAGTGAAGTGACTTTAGCTGCACAACACAGGTGTGCACACACTGCTAGTGTTGCTGGTACAGTAGCTTGTACAGTACACCCGATCATAAGTGCTGTTTTTGTTCTCTTTTGATATTGCTATATCGCAGACCTGTGTGAAGTGAATAAGTTCCTCCTCACTGGCAGGGTATATTTGTGGAAATTTCAATATTGGGAAAATATTTAATTGACGTGCTGGTGTGAATTACAGTGGCAATAGAAAAATGTCCAATGTTCAAGGGGCCACATACCCTGAACTCCGAAAATGCTGAGGAAGTAGTTGACTGGCTTACACAACAGCACACCCCATCTTCTACCGCTTCCTCTTGGGATCTTGACACACCATAGTCCTCCAGCTCTGATTCGGGAAGAGGTGTCCCAGCCACCAGGCAAGGACAGGCGGTGGCCTGGATCGCTGGGTGGGGGAAGGGCGCCACCACGGGGGGGGGGGGGGGGGAGTGCCCACCTTCCCCCGCCAAACTGTGAGACCACTGTGATGAACCCAGTTCATCCCTGCAGCTCCCTGCTCCAGCCTGCAGTCTTCCGGTAGGCAGAGCAGGGCTACGGCAAGATGGCGTCCGAAGCCCTGTACTGGAGACTATTTGTGTCTCCATTACAGGGCTTCAGGCACCATCTTCCCAAAGCCCTGCTCTGTAGGTAAGCATGGGACTTTCACAGGCTGGCTGCGCTGCTGCAGACCGTCGGGGGAGTCTGCGCGCAGGGAGTAAATGCAGGTGAGTAAATGCTTTTGTTTGTAAAGGTGATTATACATTTTTATTGAAATGCTGCCCACATTAGCATAATTTCCTGGTGAACGCTGCCCACATTAGCATAATTTCCTGGTGAACGCTGCCCACATTAGCATCATTTCCTGGTGAACGCTGGCCACATTACAATTATTTTCTAGTGAACGCTGCCCACATTAGCATAATTTCCTGGTAAACGCTGGCCACATTACGATTATTTTCTGGTGAACGCTGCCCACATTACGATTATTTTCTGGTGAACGCTGGTCACATTACGATTATTTTCTGGTGACCGCTGCCCACATTACGATTATTTTATGGTGAACGCGGGCTGCATTACGATTATTTTCTGGTGAACGCTGGCCACATTAAGATTATTTTATGGTGAACGCTGCCCACATTACGATTATTTTATGCTGAACGCTGCCCACATTACGATTATTTTATGGTGAATCATTGCTGCGTTACAATTATTTTATGGTGAATCATTGCTGGGTTATGATTATTTTATGGTGAATCATTGCTGCATTATGGTTATTTTCTGGTGAAAGATTGCCACATTCCGATTATTTTAAGTGAATCATTGCTGCGTTATGAATATTTTCTTTTTAAAGATTGCAGCATTACTTTTAACACATGGTGAAACATTGTTGCGTTACGATTATTTTACGGTGAAGCGTTGCTGTGTTACGATTATTTTCATCAGGGGCACCACACGGGGTTGGGGAGGGCGCCACAAGTTTTCTCGCCTGGAGTGACAAAATGGCTAGAGATGCCCCTGGATTCGAGCATCCCACTACTTACGACTCGCGCAACACAACCACCACTAGCATCACAGTGACAGCCGCTTCTCCTGATGTGTCAGCGTAGTTATTTACACATCAGTTTGAGGAAATTAGTGATGCACAAGCATTAGATGATGTAGATAGTATACGGATGTTACACCTGATATGTCTCAGTCAGGCAGCATTACACACATGGACGTAAAGTGTCTTGATGATGTACCTGCTGCTTCTGCCTATTGTGAGTTGTCAGATACAAGTAAAGCAGTTGATGATGATGATGATGATGATGTGTCCATGGATGTGACGTGGGTGCCCATAAGAATAGATGAGGAGGTGGATAGTTTAGATGGGGAGACAGAAAGGACGAGGAGGAGAAGAGTTGGAAGCAGAGGGAGCTCGTCGCAAGGAGCTAGTGGCACTGGCAAACCAATACCTCCCAACTTTTGAAGATAAGAAAGATGGACACTTATGCCACACCCCTGTGCAGCCTTAAGCCATACCCCTACTTTTGAAAACATTGGTAGACAGTGACCTTCAAACACACAAATCCACAAAACCACATATAATATGGCAGCGTGACCTCCAAAACAGCACATAATATGGCAGTGTTACCTCCAGAACAGGACATATGGGTTGAGTGAGGGCTAACTTAAGTCACTTGGAGAGCATAAAGAGCACAGCTCATATATTTTTGGAGGGAAAAAGTGAAGGCTGGCTGGAGGTACAAGAGGGGCATTAACTAGCCACTGATCAGCCACTTACCATTCAAATCTCACTCTTCTCCATTATCCTCTCTGAGGGGAGTGGCTTGAGCCAAGGAAGCAGCCTATCATCATATCTTCACGCTCTCTCCTTCTAGCCCATGTGCTCTCACACAAGCAGGAAACTACAGTGCTGCACTGAGATCTGGGGCGGGCTGCAGCAAAGTGTGGGGATGAGATTACACAGAGGTCTGTGAGCTGGATAGCAGTCGGGGGCGGGACTATCATGTTTCTCTGGGGTGGAGCTATCACGGACCTCTGGGGGCACGGCTATCACAGAGTTCTGAGAGTGAAACTATTAGGCTCACAGAGCATCGGGAAGGATGAGGAGAGAGGAGGAGCAGGCTGCACAGTGTTGTTGGTTGTAAGGAGAGGGAGAGAGAAAGTCAGGGAGGGAGAATGAAAGCGGGATTTGACATGCAGGATCCGGGACAAGGGGGCGTAAACCGGGATAGTCCTGCCCAAATCGGGACTATTGTGGCATATGGGCAAACAGCCTATATAACCAGTGTGGCATTTTTGTGTGTGTGTCTTGGACAACAGCAATGCCTTTTGCAATGTGTGCCACAAGATTCTGAGTCGTGGGAAGACCACTTCCCACCTATGAACAACAGTTTTGCGAAGGCACCTGAGCTCCAAGCACAAACAACAATGGGAGCAACACATGAGGATAAACAGCACACAGTCAAAATGACCCCCCTTCTGGTCCATCTTCTTCAGCCACATCAACCTCTGCTGTCCTTGACCCTTCTCAACCACCCTCCACTCTGCCTGTCACCATAAACAGTTCCTGCTCATCTGCCCACAGTCAGGTTTCTGTAAAGGACATTTTTTAGCGGAAGAAGCCGATGTCTCCGAGTCACTGCAACAAGAACCAGCCATCAATAAGTATCTGTATAACCTGGGTGCTAGGACAGGCTCTGCGGAGCTGGCAATTTATTTGACACATTTCTGGATGCTCATGCACAATGCCACAGGCTCATGCGTCCTTTTGAGGTGACAAACCTAGTTAGTTACACTGAAGGCACCATCAGTGACCTTATACCATACTCTTTCTTCTTGGAGTGTGCCTTGCGAAGAGTGCTGGATCAGGCCGTGGATCAGCGTGACCAGGAAGAAGAATCGTTGTGGTCGCCATCACCACCAGAAGCAGCCTTGTTTCCACCTTCTGTACCTGCGGCAATACAGAGAAAGGAGTCTGAAGAAGATGTCTGAAGAAGATAAGTCAGAGGAGAAAGGTGGCTTTGTTCCAACTCTTGTTCCTTGTCTTCACTGATGTCATTGAAAGTCTCCTCCGGGGACCCTTGGTATAGTACGTGGCTGGGGAGGAGACCTTCTATGACATCAGTGAGGATGAGGAACAGAATATGGCTACCTCGGCATCCAACCTTGTGCAAATGTGGTCTTTCATGCTGTCCTGCCTGCTGAAGGATCCCCGTATAAAAAGAAGGACCTGTTCTGGGTGGCAATGCTACTAGATCCTCAGTATAAGCACAAACTGGCGGTAATGCTACGAACTTACCAGAAGCAGGCTTGCTCATCACAAGCTCGTGATCACGAGCATTTTTTCCCGGTCACGAGCTTGGTATTCGGATCCCGTGATCGATCACGGATCTGAATTTAAATGCACCAGTGATTACATTTGAATTTGGTCAAGATCACGGGTTAAACCCGTGATCACTAATCCGGATGACGGGTGGTATCCATGGGATGACGTCGTTGGGCCAATCAGAAGGCCCCCAGCTGAGGCCCTAACAACCAATCAGAGGAGGGGAGCCTGGCCCTCCCCTCCTCTATATAAAGCGGCGGCCATCTTGCGGATCTCGTCCTTGCTTTGACTTGTGGTACTGAGAGCATCTTTTCTACTGTTAAACCCAGCAGTTTACATTCTAAACACATATATTGTATTGATTTAGATAGATATTGATTTGAGTGTTATAGTTCAGTCAGCTAGTGTAGTGTATATACTGTACTGTGCTAGGCTAGTGTTAGGTCTGTGTGCAGGCTAGGCCTACTAGCCTAGGTAGCCTTAGCCTACTAGTCTGTAGTCTGTAGTTTCAGCGCTGCGTAATATGTTGGCGCTTTATAAATACAATAAATAATAATAATAATAGTTAGGTTAGGGATTAAGTTAGTTGTTGTGCAGTTAGTTCATTTGTACTGTTAGTTGATTTAGCAGCTGCAGTACTAGTTACTTAGCAGGCAGGCCAGCATCTGTTTGATTATATCTAACTGCTGCGTCTGCCTGTATTGATTGTGTGACAGACAGTCTTTTAGTGTCACTGTTTGTCACTCTAGTTAGTTATCGACTACTGTTAGTTCAATTCATCTGTGTTTCTGTGAATGAAACACCTTAAGGAACGGCTCGCGTTATTTATTTTATTTGACTCACGAGAGGGTGAGTGTTATCTGGAGGATTACCATCATATTATTGCAGAGGGGGAATTGAGCTTCTGTGTGGTCGTGGACGTCCAACCTTTTTTATATAGTAGCAACTCGGAAGAGTTCTTTTGCAGCTGCCATATTGCGCCCTTCTCTGTGGGGCTGGCACTGTCTTCCATCAGGCGTCCATGCGGCCTTTCCTAGCAGTGCAATAATGTCATCATGGCCACACAGGAAGGACGCAGAGAGGGGTGTGTGACGTACGGATTCACCTGCGGATTGCGCCTTCCACGCAATCATACAAAAATGCGCACAAAATATGATCTGGAGTACCCCTTTAATTCATTTGCCTGGCTTTTAGAAAATCAGGGCTCTTCCAGCTCACCACCCCTGCAATGGGGGATGTGAGTGCTTGTTTATACTTCCTGAGATCCCCAATAAAACCCTAAAACCAGAGCCATTCACATAGCTCAAGAATCAGATAATCAGATGTACTTAAGAAGCTACATGGACAAGAAATTATTCTGCATGTCCAAGCCATCCACACATTAGAGGAAATGGTGTGGTGTTTATTCTGCCTAGCTAGGGGTCCATAAACCATGATGGCAGAGTCACTGGTTCCTACTACAAAGAACTTCTGATAAGAAGCAGGATACAGGAACGCATCGTAAAATAATTAGGTGACCTTCCTGCCTGTAGCCTGTCCTGCAGAAACCCAGAGACATGTCCATTAATGAGCTTTTGATATCTCATTTCACAGTAGTCCATAATTCAGTGGATATTGCGTAACTGTTTGGGCCCAGCGGTCCACAACTCGCAGTGCGTCATGCGACCAGCGCAGCACACCTACTGATACGTTAATCAATCACATAGTTGACTCACAGCCTGAGATATCGATTACATAGACAGGGAAGGTGTCACTATAAGCGACAGAACAAAAAAAAAGGGAAAAGGAGCGCTATCTGGTGCATTAACCCTTTTAATGATTCTCTCTTTCGCAAGGTATAAAAAGAAACGTACACAATGTAAATATCAATAAAACTTGTCACACTCTAGGTGTATATCACCATGTCCTGGAGATGGTATCCCTCTTTCTCGCCTCCACGCTATGGCCAGTAGCAGCGGGAATCCGGAAGTCCGGTAGCGCCAGCAGGGCCAGGAACACAGGTGATGTCGGCAGCTGCCCTGCGCCTAGTACGTCATGACGCGTTTCGGCGCTCTACGCCTTCGTCAGATGACGTACTGGCGCAGCGTGGGAGATTAAATAGACGGCTATTGTCCGGAGATTTGTGCGCGCATGCGCACAATGCCTGGGACAGACCGAAAAAGAACGATTTGTGCGCAGAAGCGGGGGTGGAGTTAGTATCCCAGCAACAGGCTGGACGCTTTGAAAGAAAGCTGCATAGGTCCAGTGGGCGGATTTGTATCCCAGCAACAGGCTTGTCGCTTAAACAGCGACTAATTACAAATAGCAAGCTTAGACAGAGGCTAGCAAAAAATCAAACATATAAATATATATATAAAAAACACCTATTTATGTGCAATTTTTTGGCTAATCTACCACAAACAATAAATACATTAAATAAATGGACTAGCAAGCGCTACACTTCATTTGATGAGAGCGTCATAGATTTGTTTCGCTAGACACAAATATCTGGTGCACCATATGAATATATATACACACATGGCGCAACCAGTGTACATAAACATGTACAAAATTTCATGAAATCTAAAAAAAAATGTTTTTAAAAAAGTTAAAAAATCTTAAACACACATGCGACCATTATCCTAGCTAAAACAATGTATGTGGCAAAATTACACAGTAACTAATAAAAATCTTTTTATAAACTACGCTTACGGTTAGCATGAAACACCATTTTTGCGATGTATATATATATATATATATATGTTAGGTGGAAATTAACCCTCAATGGTCTATATATGATCAGGTGCAATAAGGTGGATTCCTTGATTTAGGAAGATGGCAATGGGAGGAGCAGATACAATTCAGAGGCCAGGAGGTGGGGAGTCCTGAAGTGATGACAAACAAAAACATAACACTCTCACAGAATTATTATATGAATTACTGGCTGACAACTGTAAATAGCCATATTTCCTTAGCTCCATAAAGTGGAAAAATAAACACTGTAACATGGGAGGATATTTTTAGTTAGATGTATGTAGCAACCTCTAGTCCTTCGTTCAGTCCCACTGGTGTTAAGGAATTGAGTCTAAAAATCCAGTAGGACTCACGTTCACACAATTTCTTAAATCTTGAGCCTTTATTCAGGTTTTAAGTTATAAGTTCGATCCATAAAATCCTCAGACTGTCAGTAATCCCTCCGTGGGCTTCAGAGAAGTGTCTGGGGACAGTGTGTTTTGTACAACCTTCCTGAATTTTCCTCTTATGTTCACCCAGTCGTTGTCGTAGAGGTCTCGTGGTCCTCCCCAAATAGTACTTGTCTGGGCATCCACAGGAGAGCACATAAACTATAAAGGAGGAGCCACAATTCACAAAGTCTTTTAATTTAATGACTTCTCCATCTCTATCCAGGAATTCTGATACCCGATGTTGAATAAATGGGCAACATCCACATCTTTTCTTATTACATTTATAGTTGCCAACTAGTTGCGGGAAGAATGAATTCGATTGAAGTTTATCTTGCTTGCGATTGCTAATATTGCTTGGTGCTAGCTTATTCTTAATTGAACGTGCTTTCCTGAAGATAACTTCCGGTTTGTCTGGGAGTTCATTTTTCAACCATGGATCCTGTAGTACAATATGCCAATTCTTTTTAACAATTTCTTTTATTCTCATTGCGCTTTTATTGTAGGTGGTAACAAATGAGGGTCCTCTATTATTATTCTCCATTCTCTGTGTCTTATTATCCGAAACTTTTTTCTTCCTTGTTTTTGTCTTAACTTTATCCATGCTCCTAAATTCATCTATCACTTCATTGATATGTTTCTCTCCATATCCTTTTTGTAAGAATTTATTAGCTAGTACTACACTCTGTTCTTCGTAGTCCTTGGTGGTGGAGCAGTTTCTTCTTAACCGACAGAAGTGACTTTTCGGTATATTTTGGATCCACCCAGGATGATGGCAACTGGATACATGCAGGTACGAATTCCCCGCTGTAGCCTTAAAGTGGGTTTTAGACTGAATCCTCTTGTTGGTGTCATCTGTCATCAATACGAGATCCAAAAATACTATGCTCTTGCTATCTATGACGTGAGTAAAGAGCAGGTTAAAGCTGTTGTTATTGCAATATGCTAGGAAGTTTTCAAACTCCTCTTTGGCACCATCCCAAATAATTAAGATGTCGTCAATAAATCTCGTGTAGAAGACTAGATGTTTTCTGTATGGATTGTTTCCCCAAATATATACATTCTCCCAATATGCCATGTAGAGGTTAGCGAAACTTGGGGCAAATCCAGCCCCCATAGAAGTTCCGCAAATCTGTAAGTATATCGAGTCCATAAATGAAAAATAGTTATGCCCCAAAGCAAATGCAAGTAGATCTATAAGAAAATTTATCTGATCAGATGGGAGGTCTAGATTGGCTCCTAGAAAAAATCTTGTGGCCTCTAATCCTTTCTCATGCGGTATGCAGGTATAGAGGGAGGTTACATCGAGAGAAGCCCAATGATAACTCTCCTCCCATCTGTAATTTGAAAGCTGATCCAGTACATGCTGAGAATCCCTTGTGTAGGCTTCTGTATTAAGGACACATGGCTGTAAGAAATAGTCCACATATGTGGAAATGTTCTCCAGTAGGCCTCCCATTCCCGCCACAATTGGCCTTCCAGGCGGGTTCTTAACATCCTTATGTATTTTTGGTATGATGTAAAAATAGGGGGTCTGTGGGTATGGTGGTTCTAAGAATCTCTTCTCCTCTAGAGAGACCAATCCATTTTTATATGCTGTATCGGTGATCATAATGAGTTCCCCCCTATACCCATCAGTGGGATCAACTGAAAGTTTTCTATAGGTGGAAGAGTCAGTTAACAACCTTAACCCTTCTTTCTTATAGTCATCAAAATTTAAAAGAACTATCCCACCCCCCTTATCGGCCTGTCTTATTACTAAGCTTTGGTCCTCGGCAAGATTTTTCAGTGCCTCCCGTTCTCGGTTGTTCAAATTTTGTTCCTTTTGGTTTTATATTGGTGATGCAAGTCTCTTTGAGCTGTTCTAAAACAGTTTTATAGAATGAACTGATGTATTGGCCTTTACATTGAATTGGATAAAATACCGATTTAGGCTTGAATGTGGTAGTTTTGATTTCTGTGTCAGGAAGGAACTGCAGCCAATCATCATTTGTTTCAGAATCTAATTCCAATCCTCCTGCTTCAAATTGCAAGTCCTCTAAGTCCTGTAACACCTGTTCATCAACGGGATCTTGCAGTTCTCCCTGTTCAGTTGTTTCTGTACCATCAAGAACCGCGAACATTTGGTTTTTTGTTGTTGTTGTTTTAGGATTCTTAACTTTTTGTATCGAAAAAAACCTCTTAAGGGTAAGTGATCGCACAAATCTATGTAGATCTTTAAAAAGGGTGAACTCATCCGGTTTTGAGATAGGAGCAAAGTTTAGACCTCTTTTCAGTAGGCTTTCTTCACTTGGACTGAGGCAACGTGTGGATAAATTGAAAATCTTTATGGTAGAACTAGTGGCCTCTGGGGCTAGCCTAGTTTTATTTTTCCTTTTTTGGGCTTTCCTTCCTCCTCTGATTCCTCTTCGGATTCTTCTAGGTGCCTTTTCACAGACTGGGTGGTCTGTGAATGGTTCAACCCTAAAAAAGAATCCTGTCGGGGGTCCCTTACAGCATTTCCAGTTACCATTTCTGTGAAAGAGCTGTTTGTATTATCTTCCAATTTTTCGCTATTGTTGTGGCTTGAATTAATGTTTACTACGGGGATTTCAGATGTATTTCCATGCAGTGAAAGAAAATCTCCACGTTCCTTCTCCGAAAGAACACTGAGTGCCCACTGGGGGATTTCTGTGGTTTTGAGCATGTCATAAGTTCTTTCCCTGATCGGGGTGAGGATCCCTCCTCTAGTTTTATTTCTACTTTTAGGAATGGCGCCCTCTCGTTGCTTTCTACTTGTATATCTGTCCATAAATCTCGGTGTGTCATGACTGGATTGGTAAACCCTTTTTGGACTATAGTGGGAGGATTTCTCTGATGTCATTCTCCACCTCCTGGTGGTGACATTATTAGGATACGTTCTTGGGTCTTTTTTCGCCTCTTGTTGTTTGTGGTAACCTCTATTTTTCAAATCATCATAGGTTTTGTTCCTATGGGGTGAGTGGCCTTTCCTGATATTATAATGGGCTCCTCTGGTGGGGCTCCCCCATTTTCTGGATCTATTGTTGTTACTCTTACTTGATCTCTCAAGACCTCGTGTGGGATGGGTAGTTGTATTATGATGTTTATCACCTCTCCTCTTTACCTCTTTCCACTTATTCCCACTATCCAAATTCCTATCTAAAGCTTCCACTATAGCATTTTGGACTGCTTCCATAGATGATTTTTCTTTTTCTTTTTCTTTTACCTCAGAATCCCTATTGCTTAGTGGCTCTTTCATCTGGGAGGAGTCATCTATCTTTAATTTCCTGCCCTCCTCCCACCGGTATATATGGCCTAGGGCATAATCAACCCTATCTCTCTCGAATTTGCCTAGTTTTTTGTTTAAAAGGTCTTTCTCAAATTCTTTCACTGACCTATCGATTTTAATATTCCAGTTTTGGAATTCGACCAGATTTTTAAAAACCTCAAGTTTCTGGAGGATATCAGGAATGATGGCACGGGCTTTTTTAAGATTTCGTTCACGTTGAACCACCACAATTTTCATCCACGTGGTGGTGCAGTATTCTGCTGCCTCCTGCCATAATTTCTGTAAATCACTCTCAAGGAAATCGCAGCCTTTTTTGTTACGTAAACCCCTAGGTGAAATACGAAATTCAATGTATTCCTGTAAGAAAGAAGAGTCCAACCACTGGGTGCTTTCATAGTTCCTGGCATCCTCCAATTCCCTAAATAGTTTAATCATATCATCAATTCTCTTTTTCCTTTGCAAATCTTCATCAACCGTAACAGTACTGTCAAATACTTTCTTTCTATGCAGAAAGCTCTGTGGTTCGGCAGTCACCTTGGCATTAATTATTTTTAACTGTTCATGAATATCATGTTTAAATTTCTCCCATCTGGGAGTCTCACCCGACCCTTCAATCATAATGGGATCAGTTATCAAGTGGATCACTCAGATGCTGCAGTAGTGTCCCAATAGATCCTCACAAGAAGACCAGAAGCAAACAAACACGTAATTCCACCGCGCTCAAACGTAATCCAATGATGCGACAGGTTATCCACCAGCAGCTGCTCCAATATACTCCGGGACCAAAGTATTATGCTGATAAGAAACAGAACAAAAAAAGGGAAAAGGAGCGCTATCTGGTGCATTAACCCTTTTAATGATTCTCTCTTTCGCAAGGTATAAAAAGAAACGTACACAATGTAAATATCAATAAAACTTGTCACACTCTAGGTGTATATCACCATGTCCTGGAGATGGTATCCCTCTTTCTCGCCTCCACGCTATGGCCAGTAGCAGCGGGAATCCGGAAGTCCGGTAGCGCCAGCGGGGCCAGGAACACAGGTGATGTCGGCAGCTGCCCTGCGCCTAGTACGTCATGACGCGTTTCGGCGCTCTACGCCTTCGTCAGATGACGTACTGCCGCAGCGTGGGAGATTAAATAGACGGCTATTGTCCGTTGGTTTGTGCGCGCATGCGCACAATGCCTGGGACAGACCGAAAAAGAACGATTTGTGCGCAGAAGCGGGGGTGGAGTTAGTATCCCAGCAACAGGCTGGACGCTTTGAAAGAAAGCTGCATAGGTCCAGTGGGCGGATTTGTATCCCAGCAACAGGCTTGTCGCTTAAACAGCGATCACCGATACAGCATATAAAAATGGATTGGTCTCTCTAGAGGAGAAGAGATTCTTAGAACCACCATACCCACAGACCCCCTATTTTTACATCATACCAAAAATACATAAGGATATTAAGAACCGACCTGGAAGGCCAATTGTGGCGGGAATGGGAGGCCTACTGGAGAACATTTCCACATATGTGGACTATTTCTTACAGCCATGTGTCCTTAATACAGAAGCCTACACAAGGGATTCTCAGCATGTACTGGTTCAGCTTTCAAATTACAGATGGGAGGAGAGTTATCATTGGGCTTCTCTCGATGTAACCTCCCTCTATACCTGCATACCACATGAGAAAGGATTAGAGGCCACAAGATTTTTTCTAGGAGCCAATCTAGACCTCCCATCTGATCAGATAAATTTTCTTGTAGATCTACTTGCATTTGCTTTGGGGCATAACTATTTTTCATTTATGGACTCGATATACTTACAGATTTGCAGAACTTCTATGGGGGCTGGATTTGCCCCAAGTTTCGCTAACCTCTACATGGCATATTGGGAGAATTTATATATTTGGGGAAACAATCCATACAGAAAACATCTAGTCTTCTACACGAGATTTATTGACGACATCCTAATTATTTGGGATGGTGCCAAAGAGGAGTTTGAAAACTTCCTAGCATATTGCAATAACAGCTTTAACCTGCTCTTTACTCACATCATAGATAGCAAGGACTACGAAGAACAGAGTGTAGTACTAGCTAATCAATTCTTACAAAAAGGATATGGAGAGAAACATATCAATGAAGTGATAGAGGAATTTAGGAGCATGGATAAAGTTAAGACAAAAACAAGGAAGAAAAAAGTTTCGGATAATAAGACACAGAGAATGGAGAATAATAATAGAGGACCCTCATTTGTTACCACCTACAATAAAAGCGCAATGAGAATAAAAGAAATTGTTAAAAAGAATTAGCATTTTGTACTACAGGATCCATGGTTGAAAAATGAACTCCCAGACAAACCGGAAGTTATCTTCAGGAAAGCACGTTCAATTAAGAATAAGCTAGCACCAAGCAATATTGGCAATCGCAAGCAAGATAAACTTCAATCGAATTCATTCTTCCTGCAACTAGTTGGCAACTATAAATGTAATAAGAAAAGATGTGGATGTTGCCCATTTATTCAACATCGGGTATCAGAATTCCTGGATAGAGATGGAGAAGTCATTAAATTAAAAGACTTTGTGAATTGTGGCTCCTCCTTTATAGTTTATGTGCTCTCCTGTGGATGCCCAGACAAGTACTATGTGGGGAGGACCACGAGACCTCTACGACAACGACTGGGTGAAAATAAGAGGAAAATTCAGGAAGGTAGTACAAAACACACTGTCCCCAGACACTTCTCTGAAGCCCACGGAGGGATTACTGACAGTCTGAGGATTTTAGGGATCGAACTTATAACTAAAAACCTGAATAAAGGCTCAAGATTTAAGAAATTGTGTGAACGTGAGTCCTACTGGATTTTTAGACTCAATTCCTTAACACCAGTGGGACTGAACGAAGGACTAGAGGTTGCTACATACATCTAACTAAAAATATCCTCCCATGTTACAGTGTTTATTTTTCCACTTTATGGAGCTAAGGAAATATGGCTATTTACAGTTGTCAGCCAGTAATTCATATAATAATTCTGTGAGAGTGTTATGTTTTTGTTTGTCATCACTTCAGGACTCCCCACCTCCTGGCCTCTGAATTGTATCTGCTCCTCCCATTGCCATCTTCCTAAATCAAGGAATCCACCTTATTGCACCTGATCATATATAGACCATTGAGGGTTAATTTCCACCTAACATATATATATATATACATCGCAAAAATGGTGTTTCATGCTAACCGTAAGCGTAGTTTATAAAAAGATTTTTATTAGTTACTGTGTAATTTTGCCACATACATTGTTTTAGCTAGGATAATGGTCGCATGTGTGTTTAAGATTTTTTAACTTTTTAAAAAAATTTTTTTTTAGATTTCATGAAATTTTGTACATGTTTATGTACACTAGTTGCGCCATGTGTGTATATATATTCATATGGCGCACCAGATATTTGTGTCTAGCGAAACAAATCTATGGCGCTCTCATCAAATGAAGTGTAGCGCTTGCTAGTCAATTTATTTAATGTATTTATTGTTTGTGGTAGATTAGCCAAAAAATTGCACATATATAGGTGTTTTTTATATATATATATTTATATGTTTGATTTTTTGCTAGCCTCTGTCTAAGCTTGCTATTTGTAATTAGTCGCTGTTTAAGCGACAAGCCTGTTGCTGGGATACAAATCCGCCCACTGGACCTATGCAGCTTTCTTTCAAAGCATCCAGCCTGTTGCTGGGATACTAACTCCACCCCCGCTTCTGCGCACAAATCGTTCTTTTTCGGTCTGTCCCAGGCATTGTGCGCATGCGCGCACAAACCTCCGGACAATAGCCGTCTATTTAATCTCCCACGCTGCGGCAGTACGTCATCTGACGAAGGCGTAGAGCGCCGAAACGCGTCATGACGTACTAGGCGCAGGGCAGCTGCCGACATCACCTGTGTTCCTGGCCCCGCTGGCGCTACCGGACTTCCGGATTCCCGCTGCTACTGGCCATAGCGTGGAGGCGAGAAAGAGGGATACCATCTCCAGGACATGGTGATATACACCTAGAGTGTGACAAGTTTTGTTGATATTTACATTGTGTACGTTTCTTTTTATACCTTGTGAAAGAGAGAATCATTAAAAGGGTTAATGCACCAGATAGCGCTCCTTTTCCCTTTTTTTGTTCTGTTTCTTATCAGCATAATACTTTGGTCCTGGAGTATATTGGAGCAGCTGCTGGTGGATAACCTGTCGCATCATTGGATTACGTTTGAGCGCGGTGGAATTACGTGTTTGGTCACTATAAGCGAGTTTGATATCAATTGGTTCAGCTTATGATGACGGAATGTAAAATGTTGGTATTCATATGATATGTCAGATATCCGCTGAGTTATGGCATAATTGGATAAAATGACAATTCTGTCCCTCAGACAATAGGGGCGGACTTCAGCAGCCTGAGGTCAGATTGCTAAGGGTGGGGAAACCTCTCTTGTTACCATCCACACCCTCTGGTAGAGAAAGGGTTAAAAACAACTGGCCTGAACTCAGGCTGAGAGAGAGTCCTGCTGCAGCCTGGCAGCCATCCATACCATCAAAGGATTGGCTTTTCATTGTACCAAAGGACTTCTATCTTTTCCACAGAACTTTCCATAACAGGACTTCATATCTTCTGTTGGACTTATTATCGCAAAGGACACGGTAACTTGACAAACTGATCAGACTATCAATAGCTATTTTCCCATTTAATATTTATTATTTCTATATCAACTTCTTTCTATTGCTATATTTTTGTTCTGCATTATTTCTTTAAATAAACAATTAAAAATCGTTAGTCTAAGGGCTGTTCTGAAAAATCTCCGCAAAAAGAATTCATATCTCCGTAGAGACGTTACCATAACTATTTTGATATTAAAATCGTTAGTTTTGCTATCTCTAGAATGGTTGTCAAATTAACCCTTTTTCCTACAGGATTTGGCTAAAGTTAGACTTTATTGCGGATTGGTGGCATACTTTATTGCGGATTGGTGGCAGCGACCTGGCCTTTATATCAGAGCCCAGATTGTATCGATTGTATATACCATCGAAATTGGACTGTGTGTGGACTCACCAACCATTCCAAACGTTTACTTTGTCTGCAGTGCTGACTGCCTTCAGGATTCCCTCAGGGTCTGAGGCTTTATGGTAAACTGCAGCAAAGGGTACAGGAATTGGGGGGTGAGTGCACATATGTCAAAGGGTGCATACAAAATGGAGAACCAGGAAGCACTGTAAGGAGATGTATGTGAAGGTTGCCATATTTATTTCCTTTTAAGCAATACTAGTTACATAGTTACATAGTTGGTGGCTTCATCCATCACTACAGGTTTCTTTCTTGAAGAACTGGGCCATCACTGCTGAACCTTCGCCTTCCTTTGCCCCCCCATTATCCCCCATCCTTCCAGGACCTGTATGAGCCAAAACAAATTCTGGGTACAACACCCTCCCCCCCCCCCCCCCCCCATTTGTACTTGCAAAATAAATTATTCTGATTCTCAAGTGCCAGCATTCAAACCACCAGCACCAAGACCACCTGCTCTGCCTTATACGTTTTTATTTAAGTTATAGTTGCCTGGCTGGCCTCCAATGCTTTCAGTCATAGACCCTGAACAAGCATGCAGCAGATCAGGTGTTCCTGACATTATTGTCAGATTTGACAAGATTGGCCACATGTTTGTCTCTGCTGTTATTCAAACACTACCGCAGCAAAACAGATCAGCAGGGCTGCCAGGCAACTGGTATTGTTTAAAATGAAATAAATATGGCAGTCCCCATTTTCTGCTCACTACACTTGTCCTTTAACATAGTGTGCTCCTGGCATTCTCCGTGGTGAGTAGAATGGAGGCTTCAGCATCCACGCCCAAATCCTCCCAGCAGAGGCCAACCACCACAGGGGTGGCAAGTCCTCCTTATTTCGGAGTTATGTTTGCATCAGCGAGTGAAGTATCACAGTAACGATACTTTACAGGACTGCCCGCACTTAAAGTTACGTGCATTGCTATGTAAGCAATGTACATAACTAAGGAAGGTATGCTCCTTACATAGCAGCGCTTGCTGCTATGTAAGGCTGGGAAAGCGGGCGCTCCTTAATTACAAAAAGGTTTGCACACCCAACAACCAGTCAACAAAAGATTTGCTACATAAGGGTGCTTGGCCAAGTAAAACAGGCCATACCAGCCCTACATATACATAAAATCGATAGAAACAACCAGCACACCAAGATTTTCAATGCACAAAAGTGTATTTAAAATCTTATAAAAGGGGTATATCAGAATTACAAAAAATGTACACAGCTAATACAGTGAAACACAGCAGGTGTATGATGATCACTCAGTCACATATGTACTTACATAGCAGAGCAGTGGTCACAGTGTACAATGAAGCACAATGGTATACAAGCAATGAGCAAAATACAAGCATTAAGCAGAACGGCGAAACTGCTGAGTGCAGTCACAGATGCAAAAGTTCATGGCTGAGTGAGAACAAATCCATTACCCTGACAGCGCCCTTTCGGACACGTGGTCCTTCGTCAGAGGGTAGTAGTGAGAGGCTTCCTATGGCTGCTGTAGCTGTCCCGTCCTCCAGCATTGTTTAAATACGCTACCATAATTCCACAAGCCCGCACTGGACACTGGGGCCGGCCCTAATGACGCGCATGACATCACACAGCTGACGCCGTGGCGTCATGATGTCACTTCCGGTTCACACAGAAAGGTAATGCGACATTGGGATGCATCAAGATGGGGCAGAGCAAAAAGCTGTTTTCAAAGAACCAAAAGCCTTGCAGGCTGAAGATGGCCAATTAGAAGGATCGGCCCCTTTTTTTGTGAGATCTGTTAATGGTGTCACCAGAGTGGAAACATTTTTTAATTAAATTTGTATCGTAATTGGCAAAACCCAAAAACCGTTGCAATGCATTAAGGTCTCCCGGCTGTGGCCACTCCAAAACTGCAGAAATTTTCTTTTTGTCCATAGACAAACCAGAGTCTGAAATCACATATCCCAAGAAAGGTGCCTCAGTAACCTCAAAAATAAATTTTTCTAATTTAGCAAATAATGAGTTTTCTCGTAATCTCTGAAGGACCTTTTTCACATGATCACGATGTTCTGACAAGGACTTGGAATAAACTAGGATATCATCCAAATAGACCACCACATATTTGCCCAGAACATTTCTAAATACATTAATGAAATCCTGGAAGACGGCTAGGGCATTACAAAGGCAGAAGGGCATCACGAGGTATTCGTAATGCCCGTCCTGAGTGTTAAAAGCCATCTCCCATTCATCCTCCTGTCGAATCCTGATCAAGTTACTGTATATGCTCCCCTCAGGTCTAACTTAGGGCCTTTTTCCACTAGCCTGCGATTTGCGATTTGCTTCTGATCGCAAATCGCAAGGTACATTAAACTAATGGAAACTGCAGCAGCAATTTCCATTAGTGCGATCCGATTGCGATGCGATTTTGGACAAAGCGCAATCGTTGTCCTGCCGCGTTTTGTATGCGATTGAGCTGGACTATAATGAGTATAGTAGCTCAATCGCAATCGCATGGCGGAATCGCAATCACATCGCATTTCATAGTGGAAAAGAGCCCTAACTGAAGATTTTTGCCCCAGAAACAGATCATCAATAAGAAGAAGTGGATATCTGTTCTTTATAGTGATCTTGTTCAAACTTCTGTAGTCTATGCATGGACCCTGCCCCACCTGGAGAAGTAGATGGTCGAATAAAACCTTTTTCCAAATTCTCTTTAATATAGTCTTTCATGGCCTTCTTCTCAGGAACAGAAAGACTATATAAATGTCCTCGGGAAGGCATAGTACCAGGCAATAAATCGATGGGGCAGTCAAAGGATCTGTGTGGGGGCAATTTATCCGCAGACCGAGGAGAAAAACATCAACGAATGATGCATAATGACATGGCAATTTATCAGACGAGATCTCAACATTCTGTAGTAGAATTTTCCTTAAAGGACTTCCGAGGCCAAAATCTGCCCCCAAAATGTAAAAAAAGTTAACTACCTGCATGACTTTCTATGGCACAGAGGATGCCGTCCGCGCCCTCCGTGCCGTTCCGCCGGGTCCCCGCCTCTCAATATGACCCCGAATGGCTCCCGACCCCACGGCCAGGGTCGGGCTCTGCTGCCTGTATAAAAATGGCCGCCGGCCCTGGCCGCTGCTGCGCACTCCGCATGGCTGCTACTGCGGCTGCGCAGCACTAGGGTCAACCCCCCGATCCATGCAACAGGCTGTTTCCTGTTGCGTGGATCGGGGGGTTGGCCCTAGTGCTGCGGAACGGCACGGAGGGCGCGGACGGCGTCCTCCGTGCCATAGAAAGTTAGGCAGGTAGTTAACTTTTTTTACATTTTGGGGGCAGATTTTGGCCTCGGAAGTCCTTTAAACATCTCTCTGTGCACTGAGTCGACCAGTATGTAAGCTGACCAGAATACCAATCAATACGTGGATTGTGTGTCTGCAACCACGGAAGGCCTAAAACCAACAGACTGGAGGGCATTCTGAGAATGAACAACTGAATTTTCTCAAAATGCAATACTCCAATCTGTAAAGACACTTCCGGTGTGATAGCAATAGACTGGCCACTTTGCAGAGGAGAGACATAGCTGTGAGTGAAATTCCCAAACTCGCCACAAACTCAGAATCAATGAAATTACCTGCTGCCCCAGAATCAACAAAGGCTTACGCAGGACTAGATAAATTATTCCAAAAAATATTAACTGGCAACAGTATCCTTCTCACTGAAAGGGGAGAAATCTGCTTCTTTACAGAACAATTTTGAGCAAAATGCCCTTTCTCACCGCAATACATACATAAACCGTCATGCCGTCTCCTGGGCTTTTCAGAAGATAATAGCTTAGAATACCCCAACTGCATTGGCTCTTCGCCAGAGGACGTAGTAGCACCCCCCACCCGCGAAGCGGATGTGACAGGTGGATGTTTTCTACCCTGGCGGCGATATCTGATTCGCCTGTCTATGCGAATGGCCAGAGTAATGGCCTCCTCCAAAGTCTTGGGCTCAGGATGGCTAACCAGAGCATCGTTAACTGAGTCTGCCAACCCCAATAAAAATTGATCGAGGAGAGCTGCCTCACCCCAGGTGGAGGAAATTAACCAGAGTAGAAACTCAGCGGCATACTCCTCTGCAGTGTGACAGCCCTGTCGCAGTTCGCAAAGTTTACGAGCTGCAGTGGATGATACATCAGGATCTGCATAGATTATGGCCATAGCCTCAAAAAACTTGTTTACAGATGACAAGGCTTCATGACCGGGGGGTAGCCCGTAGGCCCAAGTCTGAGAGTCACTTTGCTAAAATGTTTTAATCAAAGATATCCTCTGGGATTCTGAACCAGAGGATCTTGGTCTAACCTCAAATTATGAGAGACAACGGTTCATAAAATTACTGAAATCTGATCTAGCCCCAGAAAATTTCTCAGGAAGTGGCATCTTAGGTTCAATATGAGACATTACTAACTGCTCTGCTGGGTGCACAGGAGGAGGTGTGTTTAACCACTTCCCGACCGCAGTATGTACAATTGGCGGCCGGGAAGTGCACCCCGCAAGGACCGCCGTATTGACAATTGGCGGCGGTCCTTGTAGGGGCATGGGCGGAGCGATCGCGTCATCAGTGACGCGATCCTCCGCCTCCGCCTGGCGCCGCTCACCCGCCGCAACATCCCGCCAGCTATACGGAAGCGCCGGCGGGATGTTAACCCCGCGATCGCCGCATACAAAGTGTATAATACACTTTGTAATGTTTACAAAGTGTATTATACAGGCTGCCTCCTGCCCTGGTGGTCCCAGTGTCCGAGGGACCACCAGGGCAGGCTGCAGCCACCCTAGTCTGCACCAAGCACACTGATTTCCCCCCCCCCTGCCCCAGATCGCCCACAGCACCCATCAGACCCCCCCCTGCCCACCCCCCAGACCCCTGTTTGCACCCAATCACCCCCCTAATCACCCATCAATCACTCCCTGTCACTATCTGTCAACGCTATTTTTTTTTTATCCCCCACCCTGCTCCCTGCCCCCTCCTGATCACCCCCCACCCCTCAGATTCTCCCCAGACCCCCCCCCCCAGACCACCCCCCCTGTTTACTGTATGCATCTATCCCCCCTGATCACCTGTCAATCACCTGTCAATCACCTGTCAATCACCTGTCAATCACCCATCAATCACCCGTCAATCACCCCCTGTCACTGCCACCCATCAGCCAGCCCCTAACCTGCCCCTTGCGGGCAATCTGATCACCCCCCCACACCAATAGATCGCCCGCAGATCCGACATCAGATCACCTCCCAAATCCATTGTTTACATCTATTCTCTCCTCTAAACACCCACTAATTACCCATCAATCACCCATCAATCACCCCCTATCACCACCTGTCACTTTTACCTATCAAATCAGACCCTAATCTGCCCCTTGCGGGCACCCAATCACCCGCCCACACGCTCAGATTGCCCTCTGACCCCCCCTTATCAATTCACCAGTGCATTAATTACATCTGTTCTTCCCTGTAATAACCCACTGATCACCTGTCAATCACCTGCCAATCACCTATCACCCATCAATCACCCCCTGTCACCCCCTGTCACTGCCACCCATCAATCAGCCCCTAACCTGCCCCTTGCGGGCAATCTGATCACCCACCCACACCATTAGATCGCCCGCAAACCCGCCGTCAGATTACCTCCCAAATGTATTGTTTACATCTGTTATCTTCTCTAAACACCCACTAATTACCCATCAATAACCCATCAATCACCCCCTATCACCACCTGTCACTGTTACCTATCAGATCAGACCCTAATCTGCCCCTTGCGGGCACCCAATCACCCGCCCACACGCTCAGATTGCCCTCAGACCCCCCCCCCCCCCTTATCAATTCGCCAGTGCATTAATTACATCTGTCCTTCCCTGTAATAACCCACTGATCACCTGTCAATCACCTGCCAATCACCTATCACCCATCAATCACCCCCTGTCACTGCCACCCAACAATCAGCCCCTAACCTGCCCTTTGCGGGCAATCTGATCACCCACCCACACCAATAGATTGCCCGCAGATCCGACATCAGATCACCACCCAAGCGCAGCGTTTACATCTATTCTCTCCTCTAAACACCCACTAATTACCCATCAATCACCCCCTATCACCACCTGTCACTGTTACCCATCAGATCAGACCCTAATCTGCCCCTTGCGGGCACCCAATCGCCCGCCTACACGCTCAGATTGCCCTCAGACCCCCCCTTATCAATTCGCCAGTGCAATATTTACATCTGTTCTCCCCTGTAATAACCCACTGATTACCTGTCAATCACCTATCAATCACCCATCAATCACCCCCTGTCACTGCCACCCATCAATCACCCGCTGTCACTGCCACCCATCAATCAGCCCCTAACCTGCCCCTTGCGGGCAAACTGATCACCCACCCACACCAATAGATCGCCCGCAGATCCGACATCAGATCACCACCCAAGCGCAGTGTTTCCATCTATTCTCTACCCTAAACACCCACTAATTACCCATCAATCACCCCCTGTCACTGCTACCTATCAGATTAGACCCCTATCTGCCCCTAGGGCACTCAATCACCCGCCCACACCCTCAGAATGCCCTCAGACCCCAGCCCTGATCACCTCGCCAGTGCATTGCTTGCATCTATTCCCCCCTCTAATCACACCTTGAGACACCCATCAATCACCTCCTGTCACCCCCTAGCACACCTACCCATCAGATCAGGCCCCAATTTGCCCCGTGTGGGCTCCTGATCACTCGGCCAATCCCTCAGATCCCCCTCAGACCCCCTTCTGATCACCTCCCCAGTGCATTGATTGCATCTATTTTCCCCTCTAACCACCCCCTGAGACACCCATCAATCACCTCCTATCACCCCCCTAGCACTCCTATCCATCAGATCAGGCCCAATACAACCTGTCATCTAAAAGGCCACCCTGCTTATGACCGGTTCCACAAAATTCGCCCCCTCATAGACCACCTGTCATCAAAATTTGCAGATGCTTATACCCCTGAACAGTCATTTTGAGACATTTGGTTTCCAGACTACTCACGGTTTTGGGCCTGTAAAATGCCAGGGCGGTATAGGAACCCCACAAGTGACCCCATTTTAGAAAAAAAGACACCCCAAGGTATTCTGTTAGGTGTATGATGAGTTCATAGAAGATTTTATTTTTTGTCAAAAGTTAGCGGAAATTAATTTTTATTGGTTTTTTTTCACAAAGTGTCATTTTTCACTAACTTGTGACAAAAAATAAAATCTTCTATGAACTCGCCATACACCTAACGGAATACCTTGGGGTGTCTTCTTTCTAAAATGGGGTCACTTGTGGGGTTCCTATACTGCCCTGGCATTTTAGGGGCCCTAAACCGCGAGGAGTAGTCTAGAAAACAAATGCTTCAAAATGACCTGTGAATAGGACGTTGGGCCCCTTAGCGCACCTAGGCTGCAAAAAATTGTCACACATGTGGTGCCGCCGTACTCAGGAAAAGTAGTATAATGTGTTTTGGGGTGTATTTTTACACATACCCATGCTGGATGGGAGAAATTTCTATGTAAATGGACAATTGTGTGTAAAAAAATCAAACAATTGTCATTTACAGAGATATTTCTCCCACTTAGCATGGGTATGTGTAAAAATACACCCCAAAACGCATTATACTACTTCTCCTGAGTACGGCGGTACCACATGTGTGGCACTTTTTTACACCCTAAGTACGCTAAGGGGCCCAAAGTCCAATGAGTACCTTTAGGATTTCACAGGTCATTTTGCGACATTTGGTTTCAAGACTACTCCTCACGGTTTAGGGCCCCTAAAATGCCAGGGCAGTATAGGAACCCCACAAATGACCCCATTCTAGAAAGAAGACACCCAAAGGTATTCCGTACGGAGTATGGTGAGTTCATAGAAGATTTTATTTTTTGTCACAAGTTAGCGGAAAATGACACTTTGTGAAAAAACACAATTAAAATCAATTTCCGCTAACTTGTGACAAAAAAATAAAAACTTCTATGAACTCACCATACTCCTAACGGAATACCTTGGGGTGTCTTCTTTCTAAAATGGGGTCATTAGTGGGGTTCCTATACTGCCCTGGCATTTTAGGGGCCCTAAACCGTGAGGAGTAGTCTTGAAACAAAAATGACCTGTGAAATCCTAAAGGTACTCATTGGACTTTGGGCCCCTTAGTGCAATTAGGGTGCAAAAAAGTGCCACACATGTGGTATCGCCGTACTCGGGAGAAGTAGTATAATGTGTTTTGGGGTGTATTTTTACACATACCCATGCTGGGTGGGAGAAATACCTCTGTAAATGACAATCTTTTGATTTTTTTACACACAATTGTCCATTTACAGAGGTATTTCTCCCACCCAGCATGGGTATGTGTAAAAAATACACCCCAAAACACATTGTACTACTTCTCCCGAGTATGGCGATACCACATGTGTGGCACTTTTTTGCACCCTAACTGCGCTAAAGGGCCCAAAGTCCAATGAGTACCTTTAGAATTTCACAGGTCATTTTGAGAAATTTCGTTTCAAGACTACTCCTCACGGTTTAGGGCCCCTAAAATGCCAGGGCAGTATAGGAACCCCACAAATGACCCCATTTTAGAAAGAAGACACCCCAAGGTATTCCGTTAGGAGTATGGTGAGTTCATAGAAGATTTTATTTTTTGTCAAAAGTTAGCGGAAATTGATTTTAATTGTGTTTTTTCACAAAGTGTCATTTTCCGCTAACTTTTGACAAGTTAGCGGAAATTGATTTTAATTGTGTTTTTTCACAAAGTGTCATTTTCCGCTAACTTTTGACAAAAAATAAAATCTTCTATGAACTCACCATACTCCTAACGGAATACCTTGGGGTGTCTTCTTTCTAAAATGGGGTCATTTGTGGGGTTCCTATACTGCCCTGGCATTTTAGGGGCCCTAAACCGTGAGGAGTAGTCTTGAAACGAAATTTCTCAAAATGACCTGTGAAATTCTAAAGGTACTCATTGGACTTTGGGCCCTTTAGCGCAGTTAGGGTGCAAAAAAGTGCCACACATGTGGTATCGCCGTACTCAGGAGAAGTAGTATAATGTGTTTTGTGGTGTATTTTTACACATACCCATGCTGAGTGGGAGAAAGATCTCTGTAAATGGACAATTGTGTGTAAAAAAAATTAACAAATTGTCATTTACAGAGATATTTCTCCCACCCAGCATGGGTATGTGTAAAAATACACCCCAAAACACATTATACTACTTCTCCTGAGTACGGCAATACCACATGTGTGGCACTTTTTTGCAGCCTAACTGCGCTAAGGGGTCCAAAGTCCAATGAGCACCTTTAGGCTTTACAGGGGTGCTTACAATTTAGCACCCCCCAAAATGTCAGGACAGTAAACACACCCCACAAATGACCCCATTTTGGAAAGTAGACCCTTCAAGGTATTCAGAGAGGGGCATGGTGAGTCCGTGGCAGATTTCATTTTTTTTTTGTCGCAAGTTAGAAGAAATGGAAACTTTTTTTTTTTCACAAAGTGTCATTTTCCGCTTACTTGTGACAAAAAATAATATCTTCTATGAACTCACTATGCCTCTCAGTGAATACTTTGGGATGTCAAGTATTCAAAATGGGGTCATTTGGGGGGTATTTATACTATCCTGGAATTCTAGCCCCTCATGAAACATGACAGAGGGTCAGAAAAGTCAGAGATGCTTGAAAATGGGAAAATTCACTTTTTGCACCATAGTTTGTAAACGCTATAACTTTTACCCAAACCCAATAAATATACACTGAATGGGGTTTTTTTTTATCAAAAACATGTTTGTCCACATTTTTCGCGCTGCATGTATACAGAAATTTTACTTTATTTGAAAACTGTCAGCACAGAAAGTTAAAAAAATCATTTTTTTGCCAAAATTCATGTCTTTTTTGCTGAATATAATAAAAAGTAAAAATCGCAGGAGCAATCAAATAGCACCAAAAGAAAGCTTTATTAGTGACAAGAAAAGGAGCCAAAATTCATTTAGGTGGTAGGTTGTATGAGCGAGCAATAAACCGTGAAAGCTGCAGTGGTCTGAATGGAAAAAAAGTGGCCGGTCCTTAAGGGGTAGAAAGCCCTAGGTCCTCAAGTGGTTAACAACTGTGACAGCGGATCTTGCTGCGCAGCAACTGTTGTACTGAGTTGGTTCACGGCTGCCGTAAGAATCTGAACCTGCCGTTGTAACTCTTCCATGATATATATTTTATGGTCCGTTATAATGTAACACTGGCTGTGATGCAGGCTATGAAGTGTACACTGAATATACGATAATCGAGGTCAGATTGTCAATTTAGGTCATACACAAAGTCAGATATGCAGTACACAGGGACTGAGGCAGAGCATGGTCAATAACAGACTAGGATCATACACTGGTAATCAGATGGCTAAAGTACAGTAGGCTAAGACAGGTGCGAAAACGTTATATAGGCCAAAGTCATACACATAGGTCAGATGTCAGTCGTTTTGGAAGGATCAAACAGGAGAGAAGTCAGGGACAGGCCAACTCATACACAGGTATCAGATGGCAGTAATACAGAGGGGCTAGGCAGATTCGAGGTCAAGAGGCAGGCAAAGGTCGATACACAGAACAATATTACAATAATACAATACTGACTGACTAGAGTACATATATATATCATGCTGATGTGCAATATATGAAATGTAGCTCTCTGGAACTTTACCTAGACTAAGTAGTAAAGCAAGGTCCAGCGCTCAGAGAACTGAAAGCTATAACGGACAGCGAGTAACTGAATGCCCAGGGTTTATATAGCAGGAATAGAGCACAGACCAAGCCCCCAGGAAAATCAGACCAAGCCCCCAGGAAAATCAGACCAATCAGCAACATCCCTGCAGTAAGTGTCAGTTGACCGCAGGAATCAGCTGACACACTTCAGACATGCCTCCGTAACCTATAAAGGCAGTTCTGAGCTGTACGCGTCCTCCTAGAGAGACTGCCAGAAACAACACGTTGACACTCATCTACAGAGAAGCCGGGGATGTGAACATGCTGACTTACGTCTACAGAGGAGCCGGGGATTCGGCCGACCAAAGAGGAAGAGGAAGTTTCCTCCAGCTGCTCAGAGCAGCCTCCTGAGACAACACCAGGTAAATTTGTTACAATATGCCAAATTTTCCCAGCTTGGGTTAGGATAACATTTGAGGGATCTACCTGAGACAAAGAATCTTTCAGTAGGGCTAAGGGAAAATTAAGGGACTTATCCCAAAAGGGAGTAACCTAGAAGTTCCCTGTGCAAACAGAGTTTATGAGCGTGATTAACCAATAAGAAATTTATTTCAGCTATGTTGCAATATAAAAAAATCTGAAACGCTGACCCTAAGTTACTTATCAAATGTTAGGCTTGGTGGTGTATTCTCCACAGTCAGCATGCAATGCAACGCATGAGCTGGCGTGGAGGAGGTACACACACTAGCACAAGGAAACAGGCTATCCCTAGTATAGTGGAGGGGAGGACTGACTCCAATAGGAGATTGTGGCGCACAGAGCCGGTGCAGATCTGACAGTCACAAACAATGCTTTCGTTATAACGTCTCAGCGCAAAGTAGCGCTGAGCGCATAAACCAGAACTGAGGAGATCAGGACAGGTAGACAGAATGAACGCTTGCTAGCTAGCGGCTACTTAGCGACAGCAAGCGTCCAAAACCAGACAGACTGGAATGAGGCAGCCAATGCGATGCGGCGATGGCGTGCCTCACAAAGACAGGACAGGATAGTCAGAAAATAGCAGGACCAAGATAGACGAACGTAACACAGATAAATATACAATAAGTATGTTTTCCTAGCGTATTACAATTACAGCTATCAATGAAACTATTTGTAACGTCTGACTAACATATGTATATATCGGCAATGAACCGATATATGACATAAGCAGGAACGCTGACTAGGAATGGAGTAATACAGGGAACAGGACTCAGAAGGATTCGCTATCTCTTCGCAGAGATGAACGCAATCCACAAACGGTAACAGAACAGGATTCAGAAGGATTCGTTATCTCTTCGCAGAGATGAACGCAATCCACAAACAGTAACAGAACAGGATTCAGAAGGATTCGTTATCTCTTCGCAGAGATGAACGCAATCCACAAACAGGACCAGGAACAGGATAACTAGCTCAGCACGGGTGTTCACGGTACGCGCAAACTACCAAAACGTGCTGAAAAACTGACTAACTGAACACAGGCTATAAACAGTTCGTGTACGTATACATCAGCGACACTGATGTATCACGTAACACAAATACAAGGAAAATAATAAACGTGCTGGTATGCATATATATTGGCAATGAACCAATATATGATGCAAAACCAGCAAAGTATCTTTAGAACAAGAAACACGATCGGGGGCTAAAGCGACAGCAAGGCAGGCTTAAGCTGAAGCTATGAAAACCCAAGGAAACCCTGCAGGAAGCAGATCTTTATACTGAGGTCATCCAATGGGAGCAGACATGCAGATTCCCACACAGGTGAATGATAATCAGTCACAAGCTGACAGCAGGGAAAGACAGACAAAGCTATGCAGCTTGCATGGAAATAGATCAGAACTGCCTGAGCTGCAGCACTACTACTTCCAGTAATAGCTGCTGCAGCAGCGATCATTACAGTACCCCCGCCTTTAAAAGCGGATTCCAGACGCTTTTCAAAACCGAAATTCCCAACAAAACAGTCTGACTGATAATTCATGATGACCGGGACAGCCCGGCAAGACCGAATTCCAGAATCAGTCCCCACAAGACTGGACCCATCAGAACCAGAACCTACAGAACCATGCCCATCAGTACTACAAGCCCCAATGTGACACCCATCAGAACCATGATTTCCAGAAGAAAGCCCTCCGAAATTCCCTGAGCGATACCCACCGCCTTCCAGGAACCGTTCAGAAACGCCAAAGCCTTTGCAATGCCCACCAGTACTGTCTTTACCAACACAAAACCCACTGTTGAACCAGTCCAAGGCACCAGGACAAGTTTTCTCAGAGACCTCCCAGAACACCTTGAAGCTCCAAAGAGATCCCCATAGGTCAGAATGCCCCTTAGGCTCACATGGAGAACTATCAAGAACCCCTATGGAACCTAGGGAAATTCCCAAGTCAGGGCCACAAGGACAAACATCAATATCAGGGCTTTCAGGGACCAGAACCATCTCTGGGCATGCAGGCAGACTGGCAACATCAGAACGTGTTCCCACTAAGGAAGCATCAGAGCACGCTAACACCTTAGACACACTTGGGCATTCTGGCACACAAAGAACATCTGGGCACACCGGCACAAGAGAAACCTCTGGGCATGTCAAGGAACTGTGAGCCTCAGGGTCAGCCAAGACAGGACCAAAACCAGGACTGGCCAAAAAAAAATCATCATGACTAAACTTCGCAACTACTGGACTTTTACACGAGAATGCTGGATCAGACTTTGATGTCGCTGATTCCAGCAAAGTCAGTAACAAATCAGATTCAGGGGCACTAACAAGACAGGACAAATCTTCTGATGTATGCACTGAACCAGATAGGGACTCCACAACTACCTCTGGACTGGGCAGAGACTCATTTAATACACTGGATTGGAGCTCATGAGGCGCTGCAGAACAAGTCAGTATTGCAGCAGCCCCCACTGGACTAGGCAAAACTGAGGAATTCCCTGGACAGGAAGGGGACTCTGGAACCTCTGCCACAGCGGCCAGAGAACCAGAATCTTTCAGGATACAGGGCTGGGTTTCAGGAACACTCATCAGACCGGACTGAAATTCTGAGATTTCTATTATTTTGACCAGAGAATCAGAATTATCCATGTTACAGGGCAAGACTTCTGAAACATTCAGAGGACAGGGCTGGAGTTCCTCGGCTGTTACAACACTGGAGAGGGACTCAACATTGGTTAAATCAGACTGTGTACAGGGCAAGGTATCTGACACACTTGCTGACGAGGACAATATTTCAATGACTTCTGCTTTGCTGGGCAGAAATTCATCAAGTTTTATTAGAGCAGACTGTAATTCCAAAACAGCTGCTAGACAAGTGAATATTACTGCAACACCAACTGAGGTAAGCAGTGCTTCAGCCTCCTCTGCTAGAGGGTTTAAAGTATCCAAAGTACTGGGTGAAGCATAAGACTCTGCGACCACAGCTTCACTGGACAGGATCACTGAACAGTCCATATTGCAGGGCAAAACCATGGAAGCACCTGCTGGACAGCATAATGATTCTGTGACCTGAGTTTCATTGGAGAGATCTACTGCACAATTCATGGTACATGGCAAATTTATTGGAAAATTTTCTGAACAAGGTAATAATTCTGCGATTTCAGGTTCACATAGCAGATGCTCTGAGCTATTCACGAAACTAGAGCGAGGTGTAGAAACAGGAAGATCAAGACACAATGTTTGCGCATCTGAATCACCATTCATTTGTAAAATTGGAAAATTCAGATGCTGGGGTTCTGAGTTTACTAGACAGGATTGCTGGGACTCGGAAACTGATGTAGTGCATCTATTGGCATCTGCTGGATCAGACAGGAGTTGAACTTTATTAACACAGGTAATTTCTGCAGAAGTGTTTGCAGAGACAGGCAAGATTTTTCTGGTGTCTGTTTAACTAAACAAAGAGTCATGAGTACTGGCTAGGCTGGACTCGGAAGTCAGCAGGACCTCTGGATTCTCTGCTGAGAAATTTGCGCAGGGCAAGGTTAAGAATGTATCAGTGGCTTCTGTTTTACTGGGAAGTAACACTGAGTTATCCATGGTACAGGGTGGAATTGCAGGAACTTCAATTTCACACAAAAAGAGCTCCGAATCACCTGCTGAATCAGCCAAAGGTGCTGAAGCAGGCGGGTCAGAACGCCAAATTTGCGAATTCGGAGTCACATAAAAATCATCCAAAATCAGTTCCCACACATCAATCAAGGGAGCCACACAGTCATACCTACACACACCAGCCTCTATTAGGTTATAGGCTGACTTAATGCATGCGTTCAATACCATTTCACTTTTTGCACTGTAAAATTGACAAAATGAACTTGAATCATTCTTCCATTCACAGACCAGGGCTTCCATCTCTCCCCTCTCGAATGGAGGATCCCATGCATACTTAACAGCGAAACATTTAGGCTGATCACAGTCTGCAGATATGATTGTGGCAGGCACATGTATAAGGTTAATTAGCAGGTGATTGGCAGATTCCTTATTCTTAAGAATCTCTAATACCTGTAGCAAGTGTTGAACTGTAGTGTATGCAAACTTCCCTTGGTTCACAAATAAGTTGATTTGTTCAATACTCTGTAATATCTCATCATAATCATACTCAGATAATTCTTTTAAACAAAAATCTTTATTTTCCCTAGCCAGGGAGGAAAGTTCATTAGTAGTTTCATAAGTCCATTTAACTCCCCTGAAAGACAATTGCATTTCATTATCTGTTAATGGCAGAATCTCATTATAGGTCTCAGTCGCTAAGGATAACGATTCTGCAGATTGGACACGTTTCTTAGAACGTTTGCGTTTTGCCTTTGACCTTGCGGTTTTTGGTGATTTATTCAAAGCTGCAGGAAAATTATCAGTAACACTTTCTGCTTGCTGCTCATTCTTGCAAGCAATTGAAGGAGCAGCTGATTGGCCTGCTGCCAGGAGTTCATTAAGAGGAAAAGGCAATGAATCTATGCGCAACCAGTTATGGATCACAAACGCTAGAAATTCCAGCGGTCTATCTTTCAAATCGGAATGATTGAGAACATCAAATGCCCACTGGAATAATTCCCCTTTAAACAAAATATAACTTAGTTGGAGTGCCCAGGTTGAAACAGGAGTCGCTTGGAGATCAGGATTGGTCAGGAACCTGGCACATTCAGAGAAAAACTCATTTTCTGTTTCAGAGCTAAGTTCTTCAAATTTCTTAAAGGAACAGGAACCATAATTAACAGTGTCATACTTTCTGGGAATCCCCCCCACAATGGGGATTGGTAATGGGGTTTTCATAATGTTAGGCTTGGTGGTGTATTCTCCACAGTCAGCATGCAACGCATGAGCTGGCGTGGAGGAGGTACACACACTAGCACAAGGAAACAGGCTATCCCTAGTATAGTGGAGGGGAGGACTGACTCCAATAGGAGATTGTGGCGCACAGAGCCGGTGCAGATCTGACAGCCACAAACAATGCTTTCGTTATAACGTCTCAGCGCAAAGTAGCGCTGAGCGCATAAACCAGAACTGAGGAGATCAGGACAGGTAGACAGAATGAACGCTTGCTAGCTAGCGGCTACTTAGCGACAGCAAGCGTCCAAAACCAGACAGACTGGAATGAGGCAGCCAATGCGATGCGGCGATGGCGTGCCTCACAAAGACAGGACAGGATAGTCAGAAAATAGCAGGACCAAGATAGACGAACGTAACACAGATAAATATACAATAAGTATGTTTTCCTAGCGTATTACAATTACAGCTATCAATGAAACTATTTGTAACGTCTGACTAACATATGTATATATCGGCAATGAACCGATATATGACATAAGCAGGAACGCTGACTAGGAATGGAGTAATACAGGGAACAGGACTCAGAAGGATTCGCTATCTCTTCGCAGAGATGAACGCAATCCACAAACGGTAACAGAACAGGATTCAGAAGGATTCGTTATCTCTTCGCAGAGATGAACGCAATCCACAAACAGTAACAGAACAGGATTCAGAAGGATTCGTTATCTCTTCGCAGAGATGAACGCAATCCACAAACAGGACCAGGAACAGGATAACTAGCTCAGCACGGGTGTTCACGGTACGCGCAAACTACCAAAACGTGCTGGAAAACTGACTAACTGAACACAGGATATAAACAGTTCGTGTACGTATACATCAGCGACACTGATGTATCACGTAACACAAATACAAGGAAAATAATAAACGTGCTGGTATGCATATATATTGGCAATGAACCAATATATGATGCAAAACCAGCAAAGTATCTTTAGAACAAGAAACACGATCGGGGGCTAAAGCGACAGCAAGGCAGGCTTAAGCTGAAGCTATGAAAACCCAAGGAAACCCTGCAGGAAGCAGATCTTTATACTGAGGTCATCCAATGGGAGCAGACATGCAGATTCCCACACAGGTGAATGATAATCAGTCACAAGCTGACAGCAGGGAAAGACAGACAAAGCTATGCAGCTTGCATGGAAATAGATCAGAACTGCCTGAGCTGCAGCACTACTACTTCCAGTAATAGCTGCTGCAGCAGCGATCATTACATCAAAACTGTATTATTGCTATCTATTCAATAAACTTTTCTCCTTAGTTTTCTCACAGGAAATGTTTTCTTACTTAATCAATACCAATAAATAATATCAATAAAACATCCTTCCAAGACCCACGTAGGGTGTCATTTAAAATCCATTTAGGGCCTTTTTCCACTACACAGCTGAATCGCAAAATCGTAAATTGCTAGGGATTTTTAACCATTTCAGGATTTTTCACCTTATGCATCAGAGCAATTTTCACCTCCCATTTATTCGCCGATAACTTTATCACTAAATATCACAATGAATTGATCTATATCTTGTTTTTTTCCGCCACCAATTAGGCTTTCTTTGGGTGGTACATTTTGCTAAGAATTATTTTTATATAAATGCATTTTAACCGGAATATTAAGAAAATAATGGAAAGAAAAAAAATTATTTCTCAGTTTTCAGCTGTTATAGCTTTAAAATAATACATGCTACCATAATTAAAACCTATGTATTTTATTTGCCCATTTGTCCCAGTTATTACACCATTTCAATTATGTCCTTATCACAATGTATGGCGCCAATATTTTATTTGGAAATAAAGGTGCATTTTTTTTTCAGATATGCATCCATCACTATTTACAAGCTCATAATTAAAAAAAATGTTTGTAAAATACCCTCTTCACATGCATATATAAAAAGTTCAGACCCTTAGGTAACTATTTATGTTGTTTTTTTTTTTTATTGTTAATTTTTTTTTTCATTAAAAATTTTATTTGGGTAATTTTTGGTGTTGGAGGTAAACAGTTAATTTAAAATTTAATAATATGGGTTTATTTCATTAAAAAGTGTATGTAGATGTAGTATTACTATTTTCTCTTTTTTAGTCCTGGAAGCGAGAAGGGAAACTTTTTTTTTTTTCCTTCAGAAAGACGACGGGTTTTGAAAAGAAGCCGTCGGTTTTGATCTCACCCGCACAGCCGCAGCTGCCTGGACGTGAGCATCACATCCAGGCAACATAAATGGTTAAATCGCTAGGGTTGCTACTTTATCATAGAAATCATGAGAAGTATTTTCCACTATAGTGATTCGATTTGCAAATTGCAAATCGCAATCGCTTTCTGGAGCTATTTTACAAGGGATAATGCAATGCAAATAAAAATCGCAATTGCATAACAAAATTAATGAAACTTTGCAATCGCTGGCGTTTGTGATTGCGATTGCTAGTGGAAAAGGGTCCTTAATGTAAACTTAAGCTAGAAGCTGCAATTTTAAGGGTATTAGGCTGTTGCTGCCGAACAAGGGGTGGGCCACAACAACACAGGCGGAGGTGACCACGGAGTTCAAGATTTATTCTGAGAGGCTTTGGGCAAAACCCTCCATGGTGGTGTTTAACCTATTTACCAGCGACCGGGTGAGTTACTTGCCCTTGCAATTGCCAATTCTAGCTTAAATGGAATCTAAAGCAAATGGAAAAAAACAGTTTTACCAGCCCCCCTGCAGCCGTCCTGTGCCCTCACTGGCTCTAGTGAAGTCCTGTAGATGTGCATGGGAATGCGAGTTGCATGGAGTGGTTAGGAGGAGGTCATTGGAGTAGCTTTGGCTTTCTGTGCTCATTGACTGTAAACACAACTGTGTCTAAAGTTTGAATATTTGCATTGATACAGATCCTAAGCACTTACTAGATAGAAAGATACATTTGTTTCCATTAACTTAATTTTGTTACACTACATAAAGACTGACTGCATTTATTTCTTGTAGCTGGATAATGGCATCACGAGTCTTAATTTGTTTGATTGCTCCAGTAGAAGACAGTTTAAAAGAAACCTGGCAACACCAGTGATAATAGAGATTGATGGCAAAAGAAGCCAGGTAAGTGTTTTGTGATGCTTGTACACAACGTTGTAGTTATAACACCAAGTTATAACAACTCAGGAGCCGGAAGGCAAAGGCATTCTGGCATCCTTAACTCTGCCTCTCAACACATGCTACGTCCAAAGTAAAAATATTCCTAACTCTAATCCCTACTTCATGCCACAAACTATCCTTATGGTGCCCATACATGGTACAATTTTTTTGCATCCAATCTTACCATTTCTATGTAATATAAGGGAACTGCCTAAATTATCCTTTGAGTATATTCACTTAATTTACCCTTATACTACATAGAAATGGTAAGATTGGATGAAAAAATTGTACCATGTATGGGTACCATAAGAATCTTAAAGGACCACTGTCGCGGAAATTTTAAAATTTAAAGTACTCTTTACCCTCCCCTTAAAGGGACTCCGAGCTCAACAAAAAATGCAAAATGGTACTCACCCGGGGCTTTCTCCAGCCCAGTGCTGGTCGGGAGGTCCCACGACGGCGTCCTAGCTCCTCTCCTAGTCCATGCTCCGGAATGGCTGACCGGCGGCAGCCCGGGCGTTCTCCTTCCGCGTATGACGCGGCTGACGTCACACGCTGGCTGCCTCGCGTCATCACGGCGGACGGCGTGAAAGTACTGCGCATGCTGACCGGCACAGCCCGGGCGACACTCGGCTGAGTGTCGGGCTTCTTCTTCCGCGTATGATGCGGCTGACGTCACATGCCGGCCGCCTCGCGTCATCACGGCGGCCGGCGTGGCAGTACGGCGCATGCGTGTTTTAATCGGGCATGCGCAGTACTTTCACGCCGGCCGCCGTGATGACGCGAGGCGGCCGGCGTGTGACGTCAGCCACGTCATACGCGGAAGAAGAAGCTCGACACTCGGCCGAGTGTCGCCCGGGCTGCCGCCGGTCAGCCATTCCGGAGCGGGAACTAGGAGAGGAGCCAGGACGCCATCGTGGGACCTCCCGACCAGCACTGGGCTGGAGAAAGCCCCGGGTGAGTACAATTTTCATTTTTAAGATGAGCTTAGAGTCCCTTTAAACTTTTAATATTGTTTTATTGCTGGTGCTGCGACTAGCACACAGCACCAGCCTCCCGCTTCCTATGCCCCCTCTAACTCGCGTTCTGCTCAGTCAAAGTCTTCGACTGAGGCAGAATGTCTGATATTATCGGGGAGGAAGTGACATACATAACTCCGCCCCCTCCACCTGCCGCTTTAGATCCTTATGTGTTACACTGCACACAGCGCACAGAGGAGCAGCGCTGTGTGCGGACTTGTGATAATTGAGATCGAATATTCTTCCTACCTTAATTAACATGAACCCACAGACAGCACAGCTCCCCTGCGTGATGTGTGCAGTGAAACACATATGGAACTAAAGCGGCAGATGGAGGGGGCAGAGTTAGTACGCACAGCGGGGAGGAAGAACTGTCACTTCCTCCCCGATAATATATGCTGTTAGAACGGGCCACAGGGGGGCGCTGGAGGGGGAAGGATGGTGCTGTGTGCTGTGAACACAGCACCAGTAATAAAATCATTTAAAAGTAATTCTCTACCAGGTCAGCAGTATTTTAAAATATATGTAAACACACACAAATAAGAAGCATGTGCTTCAGGCTACGGTATGGGAGGTCCGGCACTGCATTGGCGGTGTTCTTCTGTATTTTAAGGATCCTCGCTTGATGACCACATCAAGTGAGGACACTTAAAGATGCAATGCAGAAAATGCCACTTGTGTAGCTCAGAGCAGAGCCACTGCCAGCGAGACGGAGGGTGAGTGATGCTGGGGAGTGACACTGCCTGCAGCACCATACATCTGACTGCATTGTTCTTAAAGGGACTCTGTAACAAAAATGTAATTGTGTTTTCTACCATCCTACAGGTTCCTAAACCTATTATAATGTGCTCTGGCTTACTGCAGCACTTTATACTATCACCATCTCTGTAATAAATCAGCTTATCTTTCCCCTGTCAGACTTGTCAGCCTGTGTCTGGAAGGCTGCCAACTCTTCAGTGTGATCTGCTATGCATGCCCCCACTGCAGGCCCCCTCTATGCACACTCCCCTGGGTGTGTGTGTTATTTACATAAGCCAGCTTTTCTCTGCTCTCTTATATTATACAAGCTGGATAAATCCTCTGTTCACATACTGATGAGTCACTTACTGCAGAATTGCAGACAACCGGGCAGAAACAATCAGCTTGTAACTCTTCAGTGAGCTGCAGGGGGAAACACACAAATGATCTCTTGAGATTCAAAAGGAAGGCTGTATACAGCCTGATTGTATATGGATGTATTTTCTATGTGTGGACATACTGTACATCAACCTACTTCCTGTTTTGGTGGCCATTTTGTTTGTTTACAAACAAACTTTTTAAAACTGTTTTTGACTACTTTTAATGTGGCGGGGAGCGGCAAAATTGTGACAGAGGGGAATAGGAGATGTCCCCTAACACACTGGTATGTTTACTTTTGTGCGATTTTAACATTACAGATTCTCTTTAATGGAGCTCTATAGCAACAATATTAAAATATAAAACTGAAAAATAACACTTATGCACTGTAATGTTGCAGTAAAGTTAATAACGGTGCATAAAAAGTAAGAAATAAGCCATTTCAAATGTTTAAATCCAGAAAAGAGTTTGTTAGCATATTCACTTAAAGGTGGCAGTTTACTTTACCCACGAGGGAGGAAACATGCAGGCGTTTGTAAGTAAAAGAGATACTCCTATGGTCTGTAGAGGTGTTGAATCATCCTAGCAACAACTTCGATTTCCACAAAAAATAGTGTGCCTTACAAAAAGTATTCCACCCTTGGATTTGTACCTTATTTTGTTACATTTCAGTAATTGTTTCTGTAATTTCAATGATTCATAATCTTATATTATGTAAGGGTTCTGCACAAAATATTCTTAAATTGGTGAATTGAAAAGAAAAAAAATAAATATAAAAAACAATTTAAAAAAACAAAACTGAAAATTGGTACAAGCATATGTATTCACCCCCTTTGCCATGAAAGATTTGTTTTATGCCATTATTGACGAGATGTCTTTGGAAACTTTTTATGATTAGTGTTGTTGCTCAGATTCGGGTCATTGCTACATTCAACCCAAATATGGCTGATTGCATTTGGATACTCAATGGATAAACCTTGTGAATTGAAGGTGCAAATTCAGTGCTCCCATAGTGCTCGGCAACCCCCACCCCCACCAATAATGCCTTTTCTTCATCTTCCTGGTGTCAGGCAGGTTATTGGCTGTCTGACACCAGATGCCACACACAGCAGCCATAAGTGGGCTTAAAGGATACCTGAGCCCAAATGAAAATGTAAAATGGTTGCCAGGCAATTGCAGGGCAGCGCCTGCGCAGTCTTCACCAACCCTCCTGACTAGGAAGTAGCTTTGGAGGGTTGGTACACAGTAACAGAGGGTGCCGGAGGGCACCCCTTGTTTAAATTTTTGTTTGGGCTAAGGTATCCTTTATTCTACACTTGTGAGCTGTGACTTCTAGTGAGTCACAACTCCTCTGTACTTGCTGCAGAGCATTGCTGCATTAAAATCATTGTTAAAACAGGCAGATAGACAGTACAGCTAGACATTACTAAACCGATATATACTTTCAGATGGACCGTTCAACTGTTATGCCTGGTACACACCATGCAATTTTCTGTCAGATCAACTGAATGAATTTTTCTGATCGATTTTGTACAGAAGTGATCGGACCTGTTGAAAATTACTGATTCCACCCATCGATCCGACAGGAAATTGGATGGTGTGTACCTGGCATTAGTCAGATTTTCATTAATGATTTTATAATAGATAGATACAGTAGATAGTTGATATTGTATTGTATGTACTCCTCCTTGAGCATGCAGGCAGCACAGTTACATGACGCTGTTATTGTCAACACTGACAAATGGTTACACTGACCTATTTTTTCAATCACTTGCCTGTTGTAGTGATCAAAGTGGTCATCTTGCACATAATTATTTTTGGGGAGAAAAAACAGGAATATTAAGTAAGAAATGGAAAAAAATCATTATTTCTCAGTTTTTGGCCATTATAGTTTGAAATTAATACATACTACCGTAATTAAAACCCATGTATTTTATTTGCCCACTTGTCCCGCTTATTACACCATTTAAATTATGTCCCTATAACAATGTATAACAATGTATGGCGCCGATATTTTATTTGCAAATAAAGGTGCATCTTTTCAATTTGCTTCCATCACTATTTACAAGCCCATCATTTAAACAATTAAATTAATATACTCCTTTGACATGCATATATAAAAAGTTCAGACCCTTAGGTAACTATTTATGTTTTTGTTTTGTTTTTAAATTGTATTTTTTTTAATTTTTATGTATTAAAATGGTATGTGGGTAATTTTTGGTTTGGGAGGTAAACAGCTAATTTTAAATGTAAAAAAAAATTATTAAAAAATGATGTGTGTATAGTTTTACTATTTGGCCACAAGATGGCCACAGTGAAAAAGTTCTGGAAGTGTGATCATACGCTTCCAGGAAGAAGACGGGAACTTTTTGTAACTCAGAAAAACCGCAGTGTCTGATGAGACACTGTCGGCTTTTCTGCGGGGGGCTTTGATCAATGAAAGGGATCTATAATCCCTTTCTGACGGCAGGAGTGCGTGCGGGAGCGCGCATGGTGTGCAGGAGTGCGTGCAGCCCAACTGGACGAGAATGTTCGTCCAGGTGGGCTTAAGTCGATATACATTACATACAAAAATGTAGTTAAATTATTCTACAGCCTGACCATGCACTCATATTTTTGTAAAACATTAAGGAACATTATCAAAGAAAGTAGTTTTGTGGCAACATTGGCAATGGATGTAAAAGCAATATAAATAAAGGACTCTGCATATATGTTTTTGCTGTGTAGTGTTTTTTTTTCTTTAAGGAACCTTCTCATAGACAGCAGTGGACAGAGGAATAGTCCACTTTTGTAGATGAGGTCGCCAAGGTTAAAAATGTAGTGAAGCCTCACCTGCCCCTACAAGTTGTAAATTACATGGCTGCCACAGTAATTTCTAATATGCCTGTCAGTAGAAAGTATTTCTGCTAACATGCCTATCAATAGCATGTAAGAGGAGCTAAAGGTTTTCTCCATTCTCTCGCTCCTGTTCTGTATTTCTTTGAACACATTGTGTCCCCCGTGTCATTGGAGGTTTGTTGTTGCTGTTGCTATGCAATGGCAAATAATTAGGCAAAGGAGAGCGGAAACATTCCGGTCTGCAGAGCAATTTTAATATACTTTAGTGTAGACGGTGCGCAGCAGAATGGTACACTTCTGTCCTCCTTTGCCTTAGTTGTTTGTTGTTGCATAGCAAGCAAAAACCTCCAATGACACGGCAGACACAGCGTGCGTGTGCACAGAGGCACAGTGACAGAAGTACAGGACCGGAGGGAGATTAGGGACAGATGCTCTTGCTTCTCTTACATCCTATTGGTGCAGCATAATTCTGTGCGGGACTGTCCGAAACCCATAGCTGCGCATAGCATGGCTATGGGATTCGACTGCGAGAGGCAGCAGCTGTGGCGGCATCGCGTCTTGCAAGATGCATCCCGGTGCACAAGTGGAAACGTAGCCTAATTTTTTTGAGATGTCTGGGTTGAAAACTGTGATGTCCCAGTTGTGTATTGGACACAATGTGGGCTTCACAACCACTGTCTGGAACCTCCTGATGTTAATTTACAGCCATTTTTTTTTCTTTTTTAATTATACCTCCCCACAAACAATTGCTTTTTTTTCTTAAAAAAAAAACATGATGCTTCATACATCATTTACTATAAAAGACGTTTTGGAAGCAATTTAAAAGCCAGTTCATGATTTCAGTTTCAATACTGAATTTTCCTGAATAATGGGTCCGAATACCGAATTCGAATCGAATTTGCAAATCGTCTGAGTTCGAGACTTCGAACTTATCCAAATTTTGGGCTATTCGAATTCAGATCCACTCGAATATTATAAAGAGGTATTCGAGCATCACTGACTCCACAGCCCACTGACACCCAGAGCTGTGTGTACACTACTGCTGTTTCCTAATTAAGTTGCAGGCACAGAACCACTCCTGTGCATTATTATTTGGCTCTGCCTGTTCAGTAAGCCAGTACCTATTCAGTAGGAGACCTTGGGCAAGTCTCCCTAACACTGCTACTGCCTATAGATCGTGTCCTAGTGGCTGCAGCTCTGGCGCTTTAAGTCCGCCAGGAGAAAAGCGCAATATAAATGTTCTGTGTTGGTTTGTTATTTCACTGTATTCTGGTAGTACTATTGCATTTCTCTGTGTGAGACACTCCATAGCCCACTGACACCCAGAGCTGTGCATATTGTCATTTCTACCCTATAGGGGTTAAAACCCGACTGTGTCAACTCCGTAATTTTTGGTGAGACTTTTGCCATGGATCCCCCTCTGGCATGCCACAGTCCAGGTGTTAGGCCCCTTGAAACAACTTTTTCATAACTTTTGCAGCCAGAAACGGTCTTTGTAGGTTTTAAAATTCGCCTGCCCATTGAAGTCTGTCGGTTCGCCATATTCGCCTGTTCGTGAACATTTGCGGAAAATTCTTTGTTCAACATCTCTAGTGTTAGGGCAGGCTCTGCGGAGCTGGGGATTTTTTTTTGCTGCGTTACTGGTCATTCATGCAAAATGCCTGCAGGCTCATGCGTCCTTTTGAGGAGGTGACAACCTGAAAGTCACACCGAAGCCACCATCAGCAACCTCATCCCATACGCATTCTTACTGGAGCGTGCCCTGCAAAGAGTGCTGGATCAGGCCGCAGATGAGAGGGAAAAGGAAGAGTTGTTGTGGTCGTCATCACCACCAGAAGCAGCCTTGTCGTCATCGCCTGCTGTACCTATGGCAACGCAGAGAGAAGAGTCTAAAGAAGAGGCGTCAGGTGTGGGGAGGAAGAGACCTTCAGTGCTGTCAGTGAGGATGAGGAACGGGACATGGCTACCTTGGCATCCAATATTGTGCAAATGGGGTCTTTCATGCTGTCCTGCCTGTTGAGGGACCGCCGTTTAAAAAGATTCAAGGAGAAGGACCCGTACTGGGTGGCAATGCTACTAGACCCTCCGTATAAGCACAAAGTTGCGGAAATGTTACCAAATTACCAGAAGTTAGAAAGCATGCAGCAGTTGCACAACAAGCTGGCAAGTATGCTTTACACTGCGTTTACAGGACATCCGAAGTGGAAATTAAACTGATGTAAAAAACAATTGCATCTATCCTCAGTCTCCTAAAAATGACTTTTTTAGATATCAAACAGTTTTATTTTATATTTAAATCTAGTTATTACGTTTTACTGTTTCATTGTCTCTGCTCAATGACACCTTCATTAAAGTATGTCAGAGCTCAAATCTATGAATTATTTACCTTTTTTATTGCTTTCCTGCTCTCAGAAGTCATTTACTGACAGGAAAGTGTTTTATGGCTATAATTACTTACCAGTGAGGGTTATGCTATAGTCTGACCCAGTCCGACCTGGTCCAGACCCGAGCAGCAACTGTCACTCGCATACCTGATGTTTAACTCTTTTAGGCAGAAAAAGAAAAAAAGGAACACAGCCTAGTTAAATGTCTGCTTGGCACTGTACATACACATGTTTATCTCATCATGTCAAATGTCACCTTGGTTGTCCTTTAACGGTTATGTCACAGCACGACCGGAATCTAACAGAAGAGGTGCCAGTGATTCTCCTCCTCCTCCCACGGCCACGACGGCAAGGACAGGATGTTGTTCCGATGTGTTGGTGATGTCGGACATGCAGTTTGTTTAGTCAAACACATCACCACTAGAGATGGCCCGAACGATTTGGCCGGCAGGTAGTCCGCACGGATATCAGCTACTCGCACCTGTGGCGGGTAGCGGACACATGGTGCATTCGACCTGCCTCCTATACCTCGTCATTGGGCTAAATTTTGACCCTCTACATCACAGTCAGCATACACATGGTAGCCAATCAGGCTGCACTCCCTCCTGGCCCTCCTATAAAAACGCTGCAGCGTCGGCCATATTCTCACTCTGCTGATCTTGCTATAGTGAGAGGAAGGGAGAGACATTTGGAGATAGGGAAAGCGTTAGTTAGGCTGTTGTTAGCTTGCTCCTCGCTCAATCCTGTTGCTGAAAGCACCCCACAAAAATCTCTTTTGAAAGCTAATATTCTTCTGATCTGTTTTTTATTGTGTGTGTGACACAGACAGGCATTGATACAGCCCTGTTGCAGCTGGGCCTAGTTACTGTACTGTGCCAGGCCCACACTCTGTATTACCATTGCATATCTTTTCACTGCATTCGTGATTTAAAGAAAGATGAGCTTATCACACAGCTGAATTGAAAGCTCATGGTGAAGGAACTGCCCAGACAGAGCAGAAACATTTCTATTAAAAAAATAGACTTAAAGAAAACTTGAACTGAAAATTAAAAGTCAGAATATGCATACACAAGTCGTACTTACCTCCCATGTAGTCTACTCCTCAATCTCTTTTTCCTCTCCTGCGTCCTGTTTGTCCACTGTGATCAATGGAATTCTCCGTCCTCCATTTTGAAAATGGCCATTACACCATAACAGCTTTCTGGTCAGCACACAGTTAAACTGTAACATCGCCCACTTGAGCCATAGGGAAACATGGACACATCAGTTCTCCTCTCAGCTGTAACTGACAGCAACTGATATATAACCGACAGCAACTGATATATTTCAGTTCTGACAAAATGTTGTCAGAACTGGAAGGGATCACTGTCAGAAGAAAATGGTGAGTCTCTGAGAGGAACTGATGGCAAGGTAACTATGTAATGTTCATTTGAAGTTACCTCATGTGTTTATTTTAAATATTTTTACTCAGTACAGGTTCTCTTTAAGCTTTAACATTTTTTTTTCTTATAAATTTTGTATTTCTTAGTTCAGTACTTGTATAAATATAAAAAATTGTAGCAATTTAACAGTCAACCTTTGTAGATGGTCAGGGCTGAGGTGAGGTTTGCTGTGTTCATTACACATATGTAGTGAGTGGGAAATGCCACTTACCACATCCTTGCCTGAGATGGTGAGAGAACAGCCGGGTGCTCACTGCTCACCAAAATGAGTCAGGTGGAGCACCCGGCTAAAAGAGCCTGGGGAGAACACTGCTCATGGTGAAGGAACTGCCCAGACAGAGCAGAAAAATGACCATTAAAAAAATAGACTTAAGCTTTAACATTTTTTTTATATATATATAAATGTTGTATTTTTTCTTAGTACAGTATAAGTAAAAAAAATGTAGCAATTTAACAGTCAACCTTTGTAGATGGTCAGGGCTGAAGTTTGCTGTTTTCTTTACACCTATAGGGCTTGATTCACAAAGCCGTGATAACTTTTATCACGGTTGCATTAGCATTTTGCGCTTGTTATATCGTGCATAATGGTTCTCGCACACAATTGAGAATTTTTGCGCGCAATCGCGAATTTCCGCCCAAAAAACGGTTGCACCTTGCATGAAAATGCGTCCATTTGCGCGTGAAAATTCTCGATTGCACTCGAAAACGTTTACGTGCGTTATAGTGCGTGCAAAAAGCTGGCGTGTCCGTGATAAGAATTATCACGGCTTTGTGAATCAAGCCCATTTAGTGAGTGGTAATGCCACTTGCCAGTGCCACATCCTTGTCTGAGATGGTGGGAGAACAGCCGGGTGCTCACTGCTCACCAAAACGAGCCGGGTGGAGCACCCAGCTAAAAGAGCCTGGGGCGAGCACTGTTCATGGTGAAGGAACTGCCCAGACAGAGCAGAAAAATAATAAAAAAAATAAATGTAAACTTTAACCATTTTTTTTCATTTTTATAATTAAAAATTGGAACAATTTAACAGTCAACATTTGTAGATGGTCAGAGCTGAGGTGACAGGTGAGGTTTGCTGAGTTCATTACACATATGTAGTGAGCAGACTTGCCCTCCATTCCAATAGATCCTCTTTAAAGGATTTCAAGTGTACTGCAATTACAGGGCCTCAAAAGAGTCCTGTATTGTTATTTTTCGTCAATACCTCCCTGAGTCGGGAGTGGGTAATTTACACGCCTGCTGCCTTCCTTGGATTTGGTGGTAGTCGTTTCTCAGGCTCCCTCTCCACAATCAAACCCTGATTCCCGACCCCGTTACCCGTGGTCACCATGGTAGTGAAAGTACCATCGAAAGTTGATAGGGCAGACATCTGAATGCGTTGTCGCCATCACGGGGACGTGCGATCGGCCCAAGGTTATCTAGAGGCACAGTACAGGTCAGCTCTCGTCGGCAGGTATTAGCTGAGCTCTGGAATTACTACAGTTATCAAAGTAACATATCAAGAAAAAAAAAGTGTATAATTCAATAAATAACTCTTCAATTTTCAATCAATCAAAAAAAAACCATATTTTACAATTTTCATCTTCATGGCCTGCACTCTCGCCAACATGCGCACCAACGCTACACAAACATTGCCGCCCAGAGGACTGACATTTTATGTCCTGGGAGTGTCAACTAATGACAACCCTTTGTGGCTGTTTGCGAGTGTGACGATGCGTTAAACCGTGAGTTTGGTCTGTCAGTGTGAAGCAGTATACTACTTACACTACCTGCTGATCCATGTCTACACACGCAAGAGGTTTTCAAGCACTTTATGCCTCCAATTTAAGAATGCAATGTGATTTCTGCCCTTTACGGATTATAACCCTGCTCCACGTCAAATCCGTATTTTTCCCAAGAACTTTTGGCATGAATCCCACTTTGCCATGCCCCTCTCCAGGTGTTAGACCCCTTGAAACATCTTTTCCATCACTTTTGTGGCCAGAAACAGTGTTTGTAGTTTTTGAAGTTCGCCTGCCCATTGAAATCTAATGCGGTTCGCTGAGTTCGTTGGCCCGCAGACTTTTGCGGCAGTCCGGGTCCGTGGACCCAAAATCTGAAGTTCGAGCCATCTCTAATCACCACAGCCCTTCGGGATCCACCCTCAGAGAAAGCCTCGACCAACAGGTAGTGGACTACTTGGCGTTAATTGCGGATATCAACACTCTGAGGAGTGAAGAACCCCTGTACTACTGGGTGTGCAGGCTTGACCTGTGTCCAGAGCTGTCACAATTTGCCATCAAACCTCTGTCTTTCCCCGCCTCAAGCATCCTGTCAGAAAGGACATACAGCGCAGCAGGAGGGATTGTCACTGACAAGAGAAGTTGCTTAGGTCACCAAAGTGACCTTTAATAAGATGAATGAGGCATGGATTCCGGAGGGTTACTGCACGCCGGAAGACTTTTGACTCAGTACCCACACAGCTGCCTTTCCTCTTTGTACGCCTCATGACTTATTTGGCTACCCACACAGCTGTCCTTCTCCGCCACCACCAACTAGGGTCCAAAGAGCAAGGTTTTTTTAAGTTTTCTACAGGTAAATACTGCATTTTTAAGGCTGCTGCTATAGTAGCGCCTCTACAAAACCTATTTTTTTTTTTTTGCCTCTGGTGCTACACAGTTGCTGCAACAGTAAAAAAAGCATGTACATGATGTCAATTCCCCTTCATGATTGTTACCTTGTCGGGGTGAAGGGGCTTGCGTATCTCAATGAAGCAATTACTTATATGGTCATCTTGGCGCACCCAAGAAGATAAGATCATCGTTTTATTGTGGACAGACCAAATTCATTTTGACAAAACTTTTTTCTTGTGGTCACCTCAGGTGATCACTAAAGCCTACTTGGCCAACACTAGGCCCACACTGCAGAATCAATGTTGTTTTTTTTTGCTCACTTTACTGTCATTGAACTACCTCAGTCCAACCATAGGGGCTGGAAAACCACCATCGACTGCACTTCCACAAACTTGCGCATGAGCACGGCCAACACTACACAAAGATTGACGCAGAGAGGACTAACATTTATGTCTGGAGGGTGTCAACTATTGACAATGCTCTTTGTGGTTATTTGCAGTGTGTTAAACAGGGAGTTAGGTCTGTCAGTGCGAAGCGGGCCTAGCTCTTTCACTACCTGATTGCCATATACATACACACGCCAGACGTTTCACAGTTTTGTATATAAACCTGTACCAGTCATCATGTGCAGAGCCAAGTCATCGCATCTCTTGTCAGTCAGTGTCACTGCTGGTGCAACATATATAATTTTTTTCCAAACAAAATACTTCTAGTTATGTAAAGTGTGTATGCCATGACAACATTGATCTGGTCTCTGCTACAGTGCTTGCAAAAATACATTTTTTTAAAATAAAAAAACTTTTTGTATGTGTAAACCTGCACCATCATGTGCAGAGCCTAGTCAATGACTCTCTTGTCAGTGTCCCTCACCAGAGATGCAACAAACATTAATTTTCTTAAAAGAAAATGTGTAATAATAAAAAAAACCCTCTGGGGGATACTTACCTTGGGAGGGGAAAGCCTCTGGATCCTAACAAGGCTTCCCCATACTCTGGTGTCCCTGTACTCCAGTGCTGCAGCCCCCTAAATCGCAGTGAGGTAAATATCTACCTGCCGCGATCCTGCCCAGGCGCACTACCAGCTCTCCATTAGGGTTAAGGTGGAAATAGCTGAACCTGATCGAATGTGCTCTACTGCGCAGGTGCATGTCCTTTGCGCCTGCGCCATAGAGCGGGTACAATCAAGTTCTGCAATTTCCGCCTTACCCGAATGAAGAGCCGCTAGTGTGCCTGCGCAGGATTATGGAGAGGTAAATATATTTCAGCTTGTCGGGAGTGCATTCGGTGGAGCCAGCGCTGGATTCTGGATTCCCTGCAGCTACAGGGGACGGGGAAGCCTCATTGGGACCCTGAAGCTTGCCCCTCCAGAGGTAAGTATCCCCCAAAGCAGTTTTTTTTAAGTACAGAGTTTCTTTAAAAAATATATTTTTGGGGGTAAAATGTGTTGGCCAATAGGCCATGACATGGTCTGGCTTTTGCTACAGCGGCTGCAAAACATTTTCTCTTTATTTTGTCAAACTACAAAACCTGTATTATATATATATATGTATGTGTGTGTGTGTGTGTGTAGAGAGTCACTGCATCTCTTGTCAGTGTCACTCATCAGGGATCCAACAAACATTGATTTTCGTAAAAAAGTTTATATTTTTTTGGTAAAGTGTGTGTGTCATGGCATTGTCTGACCTCTGCTACAGCGCCTGCAAAACATTTTCTCTTTTTTTTTTTTGTCAAATGACGTTTCTATGTAAACTTGCACATACATGTGCAGTGCCAAGTCAACGCCTCTTGTCAGTGTCACTCACAGGGATGCAGCAAACAAAAAACTTTAATTTCACAGGTATGCAAACATTTTTCGAAAGCTGTTTTGGTCATTCCACCTAATCTTTATGTTTTATGGTGCTCTGAAGCTGAAATGACCTCCATTTTCTCATAGGACATTACATTTCCCGACAATTTAGGAAACTATGTTAAATAAGGCAATACCTCAAAATAAATGGAAATGTTTTATTACAATTTTTCATGAAAATCCTTTTTTGAACTGAAATGAGCTCACCTACAAACACTAAACTCGTATGGAGACACAAAAAGGAAACCACAAGCCTAATAGTGTAGTATGCTAAGCAGCAAGGTATATTTAAGTAACAATATGTGAAAATACTCACAAACATGGGTCACCTCAAAGGCAACCACTATAAAGGCAGGTGGAGAGATTAGATCTGACCCCATTCAGGTTAAAAAGTCACTCTCTGTAGACAGGAAAGGGGTAACAGCCCTCCACCAAGGGTGAGCTTGACAATAAATTTGTAGGTAGAAACAGAGGCACCAAAACAGGGTCAATTATATCAAAAACTGTTTAAAAAGAGGAGGTAGTGTTGGACTTGCCTCCTCATTCAGTAGACACAAACTCAATTTCAGATCAACAATATGTTTTATTTAAATACTCCAAAAGTCCAACATGTTTCGCAGGCACAATCCTGCTTCATCAGGCAATATCAGGAGTACAAAAAAAAACTAGAACAGGTTTTGGAAGGAGCCAATTGCCTCAGGGTGCCTGAGTCACTTAGCTCCTTCCCAAACCTGTTCTAGTTTCTTGTACTCCTGGTATTGCCTGATGAAGCAGGATTGTGCCTATGAAACTGTGTCTACTGAATGAGGAGGTAAGTCCACCACTACCTTCTCTTTTCAAACAGTTTTTAATGTATTTACCCTATTTTGGCACCTCTGTTCCTATCTACAAGTTTATTGCCTAGCACACACTAAACTCGATTCTTCTTCCCTGTGAGGCTACTCTTGATGCATTTACACTTGTGAGTAGAATCAGGACTGTCTTTCTGAAGCATCCATCAGTAGTCCGCCATCATTGTAATGCTCCATTTTCCCTGGTATCTCCTTTCCATCTCTTTAACCACTTCACCACTGAGGGGGTTTAACCCCTGACCACCAGAGCAATTTTCACCTTTCAGCGCTCCTTCCATTCATTCGTCTATAACTTTATCATTACTTATCACAATTAAACGATCTATATCTTGTTTTTTCCACCACTAATTAGGCTTTCTTTAGGTGGGACATTATGCCAAGAATTATTTTATTCTAAATGTGTTTTAATGGGAAAATAGGAAAAATCTGGGAAAAAATTAATTATTTTTCAGTTTTCGGCCATTATAGTTTTTAATTAATGCATGCTACTGTAATTAAAACCCATGAAATGTATTTGCCCTTTTGTCCCAGTTATAAAACTGTTATAAAATTGTTCTTATCACAATGTTTGGCGCCAATATTTTATTTGGAAATAAAGGTGCATTTTTTTCAGTTTTGCGTCCATCCCTAATTACAAGCCCATAGTTTATAAAGTAACAGTGTTGTACCCTCCTGACATAAATATTTAAAAAGTTCAGTCCCTAAGGTAACTATTTATGTATTTTTTTTATTGTACCTTTTTTTATTTTTTTTTTTATTACAAAAAAAAAAAAATTGGGAGTGTGGGAGGTAATGAGTTATTTTTTTGTGTAAAAGTAATTTATTTGTATGTGAAAAATGTGTAGGGTGTAGTTTTACTATTTGGCCACAAGATGGCCACAGTAACTTTTTGTTTTAATGCGACCTCCAAGAGTCCTTCCGGAAGCTTGGAGGAAGTACTTGGAGGCTGGGTAAGATCACAATGATCGCGCTGCCCATCGGAGAGCAGCGGATCATTGCGGGGCTTAGATCAGCGAACGGGAATGGATTTTCCCGTTCATTGATCTCCGGGCGAGCGGGCGGCGGTGTGTTTACTAGCGGCGGGCGGCGTGTTTACAAGCGGGAGCGCGGACAGCGGCGGGAACGCGGAAAGTACGGATTTCTCTGTCCTTGGGGGTTAAAGGATGGAAAAAGGGACGGAGAAATTCGTACGGGCGGGGGGAAAGTGGTTAATGTATTGGTGGAATCGTTCACCTTGTTCTTCACTCACAGCTCCCAAATTTTCTGGAAAGTAGTCAAGGTGTGATTGGAGGAAGTGCACTTTCAAACTCATCAGGCAACCTAAAGCTTAAAATGCTTTCAGCATTCGTCCAACGATCTTTTTGTAGTGAGAATCTTTGTTGTTGCCTAAAAATGTCTGTACGTCTTCTTTAAATGGAATTTAAATACACTGAATTCTTCAGGAAAGATTAACCCCTTCTACCATTAGAAGCATAGACTCAGGGCTGAGGCTTACACTTACAGAATGCTGCTGAGTATCCCAGTACTCACTCGTAGCAACTTGTATTCGCCCCCTTTGCAAGGCGGTGGGGGAGATAGGTTCAGATTGTTTACCTGCAAATAACAAAGGGCCAGAAGAGAACTAGGGAAATGAGGAAATATAATTTTCTTCCATAAAACTTGCTTAGCTTATGTATATATTGCTGACCATCAGATTTACAGTGCTATTTTCTTAACCTAACCTAACCTAGACAACCCCTTTAAGTTTGTTGGCATTGTATGTCTTAAATGCACTTATGTGAATTAATTAATAGTAATTTGAACTTTAAATTTGTTTAAAAACACATAATATAACAAAAATACCAAAAATGTAAAAACATTATAAATTTGAACACAATTTTGCATTTTGTGGCAAATCATGACATCTAGGAGTTTTTTCAATACTTTATTTGTTTTCAGCACACTAAAATACATGAAAATTTAATGAAAACAATCAAACAGCTTTTTAGCCGCAGAACTGTGTTTTTTTTCGGTAAAATGTATAGGCCATGACATTGGGCTTGATTCACTAAAGCGTGCAAAGTGTTAGCACGCCAGTGAAAAGCCGCTTTTTAGCACGTGCTAACATGCGCGTAAGAGTTTGCGCGCGTAAAGTTTTGTGCTTTGCGGGTAAAGTACCATGAACTGCACTGACTTCACCTGATAATGATAGTTAGTATGCAAAGTCAGTGCAGATCACACGAGTGCAATGTAGGTAGATAGGTAGTTTTTGATGTGGTTTGTTTCTCTTTTCTTTTTTATGGATGTAAAAGTCTTGAGCGGGAGGTGGGATGTTTTATGTTTATTTTTTGTGTTTTTCTTTATATGATAAAATATGAAGGAAAGGGAGGAAGGAGTAACGCGTTCTATGTTGAGAATTGTAGTTTTTGATGTATGGAAGAATTTTTTTTTCTTCAATAAAATAAAATTGTATGAAAAAAAGGTGTCTCCTAAAAGATAAGACGATGTACAAGAGGCATTAATGTGGGGGGAAAAAAACATTCTTCAGCTTTTATTTACATCTGAGCAAAAAGCGTCCAGTTTAAAATTGTTCATACCCTTTCAATAATAATAGAAAAGCTATTACAGCAATCAAACGCTTCCTATAATTGCAGACCAGCTTTTTGCAAGTCTCCACAGGAATTTTTGCTCATTCATCTTTAGCAATGAACTCCAAATCTTTGAGATTGGAGGGTCTTCTTGCCATCACCCTGATCTTTAACTCTCTCCACAAATTATCAATTGGATTCAAGTCAGGACTCTGGCTGAGCCACTCCAAAATGTTAATGTTGTTGTCTTCTAACCATTTCTTCACCACTTTTGCTGTGCGTTTTGGGTCATTGTCATGTTGAAATGTCCACTGGTGCCCAAGGCAAAGTTTCTCTGCAGACTGCCTGATGTTGTCATTAAAAATCTTCATGTATTGCTCTTTTTTTCATTGTGCCATTTACTGTGATTAGGTTCCCTAGTACATTGGCTGAAAAACACCTCCAAAGCATTAGGTACCCACCACCATATTTGACAGTGGGGATGGTGTTCTTTGGGTTGAAGGCTTCTCCTTTTTTTTACACCAAAAGAAGGAAACAACACTGTGACCAAACAATTCAATTTTATTTTCATCTGACCATAACAGAAGAACAGAAGTCTTCTTCTTTGTCCAGATGAGCATTTGCAAAGGCCAAGCAAGCTTTTGTGTGCCTTATCTGGAGAAGTGACATCCTCCTTGGTCTGGATCCGTGGAACCCAGCAGTGTGCAGTGTCCGTTGGATTGTCTGCCTTGAGACACTGCCACCAGCAGAGCCCAGATTCACCAGGATGGCCTTGGTCGTGATCGTTGGATCGTGATCACCTCTCTCACTATCCTCCTGGCCAGCACAGGTATCATTTTTGGCTTCCGAACACATCCTCTGAGATTTTCCACAGTGCGGAACATCTTGTATTTTGCACTGTAGCCACTGGAACTTGAAAACATTTAAAAATGGCCTTGTAGCCCTTTCCTGACTTGTGAACAGCCACAATGCCCAGCTTCAGATCCTCACTGACTCCTTTGTCGTAGCCATGACTGTCCACAACCCAACTGCAGAGAGCTGCTGTTTTACACCTGTTGAGTTGATTAAAACAGCTGTTCCCAATTAATCAGGGTAATTAGGATGCTTTAGAACAGCTTGGGCTATTTGGAATGGTATAGAACTTTGAATTTTTCCACAGACTGTGACAGTTTGTGAAGGGTATGAATAATTTTGGACTGGACACTTTTTGCTCAGATGTAAATAAAAGCTGAGAAATGTTTTTTCCACAATAATGCCTCTTGTACATTGTATTATTATCTTTCGGGAGACACCTATGTCATTTCACATCAAAAAATGTCTTTGTGAGAAAACGCGGAAAAGCTGCCGCATATGCCAAGAGCAAGGCGGCTGACTCCGCGTCCAAAGCGGCGGTTTGCACGCATAGACACGCGTCTGGTAGTATGGTGGAATGCGGAAAAGCCTCCGCATGTCCTGACAGCAAATTGGCTGTTTCCGCGTCCAACGCGGCGGTTTGCATGCAGCAGCATGCGCTTGGTGTGGCTGGGTCTGTTAGTGCACATAGGCAGATGGAGAGCTACGCGTGCGCGGGCCTTAACTCAGGACCTTTATACCAGCAGGGGAAGTGTCAGCTGATCAGGAAGATCAGCTGATTCCTGCAGGACTCATGATTGGCTGAATGGCTCGGGCGGCAGAAGATGGGAAGGGCGGACCAAGTCCGCAGAAGCCATGGTGGACTCGGGTTCATCAGCGAACCTCATAGATTCCGATTTTGCCAAAAGTTTGGGGATACCATTATCTGCACTCGACCGGCAGATTTCGGTCATTGCAGTGGATGACTCTCCATTGCGCAGTGCCCAGTTTCTTTCCCAAACCCCCCTACTGTCATGTTGTTTAGGGGCATTGCATGAAGAGAGTTTACAGTTCCTGGTCCTGCCGATGAAAGGCTCTGCTGCTGTTCTCGGTATTCCCTGGTTACAACTTCACTCTCCACTGATTGACTGGGCTTCAGGACAGCTACTGAACTGGTCAGCCCATTGTCATGAGCACTGTTTAAAGAAGAGTGAGGTGGATAAAACCAGGATACAGGTCACAGGAAAGGCAGGACAGTGTACAGTTATTTCTAATGGTTCCTGTTCCTCACGGTTACCTCTCATGCTTAAATCTGATAGCAAAAGCCCCAAAGCAGACACTTTAGACAGGGATTTTTGGCCCAAAACCATTCTACCACCGAAAAAACAGGCTGACAAGAAATCATTTCCTGTGTCCCTGCCCGGGTCAGCGCTGCAGGTGGATTCCACTCCCTCTCTCCCTGGGTTGATTGATGGCCGGCCTGAGTATGAGATAAAAAGAAAATTCTCTAACTTACATCCTGGAAAGCCAGGAAGGAGACGTCCGGAATCTACTCCTCAGGGGGGGGGGGGGGTACTGTGAGAAAACGCGGAAAAGCCGCCGCATATGCCAAGAGCAAGGCAGCTGACTCTGCGTCCAAAGCGGCGGTTTGCACGCATAGACACGCGTCTGGTAGTATGGTGGAATGCGGAAAAGCCGCCGCATGTCCTGACAGCAAAGCGGCTGTTTCCACGTCCAACGCGGCGGTTTGCATGCAGCAGCGTGCGCTTGGTGTGGCTGGGTCTGTTAGTGCACATAGGCAGATGGAGAGCTATGCGCGCGCGGGCCTGAACTCAGGACCTTTATACCAGCAGGGGAAGTGTCAGCTGATCAGGAAGATCAGCTGATTCCTGCAGGACTCATGATTGGCTGAATGGCTCAGGCGAGGCGGCAGAGTCCAGCAACTATATATTCTGCTGCTTGTCAGTTGATGGTTGTCTGCCATTGCTAACACTTGCGTGAAGGCACTCAGACCTTAGCTAGACCCGACAGTGTGCCAGAACCGACTGGAGCTGGGAATCCACACTGAGTCAGATTCTTGATAGCTTAAAATACTAATTGAATTGTATTATTTGTTAGACCAGTTCCAGGGTGTTAAGATCAAGGCCCTCACATCCAAGACTAGGGAACTGTATTATCATTTATGTTATACTCCAGACTAGTTCCAGGGTGTTGAGGATCACGGAACTCACACCCAAGACTAGGGAATTGTATTATCATTTATGTTATACTCCAGACTAGTTCCAGGGTGTTGTGAATACGGAACTCACACCCCAGACTAGGATTGTGTTATTACTGTGTTACGTTAGCCCAGTTCAGGGCAAAACCTTACATATTAGCAGCAGAGCTTCCTGCAACCCAGCCTTGGTCCCTCGCTCAGGGGTCCACAGGCTACAGGAATATCACCCATCGCTCAGGGGTGAATTCCTCGGGAGTATAGGCCGCCAGCTCCTCTGGTGGTCTTTACTCAGAGTTGTTACTGTTGCACCAAACACTTACACTCTCTCCGGTGTCTAGAGGTTAGACATATCTGATTATTGACGATTCCGCAGATCCTCAATCAGGGCCGCCATCAGAAATTTTGGGGCCCCTCACAAATCATCAGTCCGGGCCCCCCCCCCCCCACAAACTGAGAAATGTGTGTAGCCATTACATGTTGGCAGAGCTAGTTGGAGGCTTGCTGTCCACAAATTAATCACGAATAACCACGGTGGATACTCGTGATTCAAGTTAGCTCTAATTGCCACAGCTGAGCGGCTAGATGCGGCGGGGTTAATTACCCAGAACGCCGATCTCCACCCAGCGTTTCAACGAGGTGCAAGTGTCTGAATGGACGCGTTGCAAGCCTCGATATCGAGCACTTCCTCCTTCAAGCCGGAAGGAGGAAGTGCTCCATCATTTTTTTAGAACCTCCCAGTTTTATTTTCTGTTTAAAAAAGCTAAAAAAGTAGGTTTAATGCTATTGTCTCATATGGTAATGATTCAGATTTTCCCATAGTCTCGCAGTTAGCAATCATGAGGCCCCCAACAAACCATGAGGCCCCCAACAAGACAAATTCAGCAATCATGAGGCCCCCAACAAGACAAATTCAGCAATCATGAAGCCCCCAACAAGACAAATTCAGCAATCATGAGGCCCCCAACAAGACAAATTCAGCAATCATGAGGCCCCCAACAAATCATGAGGCCCACAACAAGACAAATTCAGCAATCTTGAGGCTCCCAACAAATCATGAGGCCCCCAACAAGTAAAAATTCAATCATTAGGCCCCCAACAAGACAAATTCAGCAGTCATGAGGCACATAAATAGACAGCATTTCACATAAATAGGCAGAATGCCCCCTTATTATGGTAGACACCTCTCACCTGGATTCTGACAGGGACCCCCAGGTTAGGTAGTGAGTGACATGGAGCCCTTTAGGCAGTGAGTGACAGGGAGCCCTTTTAGGTAGTGAGTGAGTGACAGGGAGCCCCTTTAGGTAGTGAGTGAGTGACAGGGAGCCCCTTTAGCTAGTGAGTGAGTGACAGGGAGGCCCTTTAGCTAGTGAGTGAGTGACAGGGAGGCCCTTTAGCTAGTGAGTGAGTGACAGGGAGGCCCTTTAGCTAGTGAGTGAGTGACAGGGAGGCCCTTTAGGGAGTGAGTGAGTGACAGGGAGGCCCTTTAGGGAGTGAGTGAGTGACAGGGAGGCCCTTTAGGGAGTGAGTGACAGGGAGGCCCTTTAGGTAGTGAGTGAGTGACAGGGAGGCCCTTCAAGTAGTGAGTGAGTGACAGGGAGGCCCTTTAAGTAGTGAGTGAGTGACAGGGAGGCCCTTTAGCTAGTGAGTGAGTGACAGGGAGGCCCTTTAGGGAGTGAGTGAGTGAGTGACAGGGAGGCCCTTTAGGGAGTGATTGAGTGACAGGGAGGCCCTTTAGGGAGTGAGTGAGTGACAGGGAGGCCCTTTAAGTAGTGAGTGAGTGACAGGGAGGCCCTTTAGGTAGTGAGTGAGTGACAGGGAGGCCCTTTAGCTAGTGAGTGAGTGACAGGGAGGCCCTTTAGGGAGTGAGTGACAGGGAGGCCCTTTAGGGAGTGAGTGACAGGGAGGCCCTTTAGGGAGTGAGTGAGTGACAGGGAGGCCCTTTAGGGAGTGAGTGAGTGACAGGGAGGCCCTTTAGGTAGTGAGTGAGTGACAGGGAGGCCCTTTAGGGAGTGAGTGACAGGGAGGCCCTTTAGGGAGTGAGTGACAGGGAGGCCCTTTAGGGAGTGAGTGAGTGACAGGGAGGCCCTTTAGGGAGTGAGTGACAGGGAGGCCCTTTAGGTAGTGAGTGACAGGGAGGCCCTTTAGGTAGTGAGTGAGTGACAGGGAGGCCCTTCAAGTAGTGAGTGAGTGACAGGGAGGCCCTTTAAGTAGTGAGTGAGTGACAGGGAGGCCCTTTAGCTAGTGAGTGAGTGACAGGGAGGCCCTTTAGGAAGTGAGTGACAGGGAGGCCCTTTAGGGAGTGAGTGAGTGACAGGGAGGCCCTTTAGGGAGTGAGTGAGTGACAGGGAGGCCCTTTAGGGAGTGAGTGAGTGACAGGGAGGCCCTTTAGGTAGTGAGTGAGTGACAGGGAGGCCCTTTAGGTAGTGAGTGAGTGACAGGGAGGCCCTTCAAGTAGTGAGTGAGTGACAAGGAGGCCCTTTAAGTAGTGAGTGAGTGGCAGGGAGGCCCTTTAGGGAGTGAGTGACAGGGAGGCCCTTTAAGTAGTGGGTGAGTGACAGGGAGGCCCTTTAGGGAGTGAGTGACAGGGAGGCCCTTTAGGGAGTGAGTGACAGGGAGGCCCTTTAGCTAGTGAGCGAGTGACAGGGAGCCGCCGCCGTCGTCGTCGCTGCCGCCGCTGCCTCCCCTACCTTGCCAGTGAGTGCTGCCCAGCGTCAGACCTCAAGATCAGCGGCGACCCGACCAGAGCGGGCGCTGGACGCACCCGCTCTATATGCGGAAGTGACGTCACTTCCGCATATCAGTGCGGGCGCTGGGTCCTAGCGCCCGCACTATTGTCGCCGCCTGATCGGGGTCTGACTAGGCGGAGGCGGCGGAGGCGGCGGCGGCGGCGGCTAGAGGGATGGAGGGAGAGGGAGGGAGAAGCGGTCAGGGGGGGTTGAGCGGCGGCCGGGCGGCACCCGGCAGGGCCGCGGCGGGGATGGGGCCCCCCTGCAGGGCCGGGGCCCGTGACGGGAGTCACGGATGTCCCCCCCTGATGGCGGGCCTGTCCTCAATAATCGAGTATATCTGTATTCTTGGGGATACTGCGGATTGCCAAGGATCAGATTCTCTCTCTGGTTGCTGACACCAATCGTTACAGTCTTGCTGTTTGAATAAAAGTAATGTTAAGTCAAAATTTGCCAGGGGTATGAATAATTATGGGTAGCACTGTATGTCCATGACATCCATTCCAGACCTGTTACTGCTCAATGTCGTGTGGCTGGATTGTCTCACAACTAGTTAGCATGGAGGAGTTCACAAATAAGCAAAAAAAAAAAATTAAGTTGTACACTCACGCTGGTCGGTTTGGTACCTTCATACAGTTTCATTAATAACTTCCCATCCTGGCTTCTGCTACATGCCCACGCTGGTCCTTTCAGTTGAGCGCACATGCAGCACCACACACCTAAGGGCCTTAGACCTGCTAGCACTTAATAATAATAATAATAATAATGGCAGTATTTGTATAGCGCCTTTCTCCTGTCGGACTCAAAGCACTTGCGAGGCAGCCACTAGAGCGCACTCAGTAGGCAGTAGCAGTGTTAAGGAGACTTGCCCAAGAAACTCCTTACTGAAATAGGTGCTGGCTTACTGAACAGGCAGAGCCAGGATTTGAACCCAGGTCTCCTGTGTCAGAGGCAGAGCCCTTAACCATTACACTGTCCAGCCACTCGCATGGCTGCATGGTCACGTAACTAGTTAGCATTGAGGAGTTCACAAACAAGCAAAATTAAAAAAAATAATTATAATTCGGTTGTACACTGATTTCATCGTACAACTCCACCAATAACTTCCCATCCAAAAACATGGCCACTGCTACATGCCCACGCTGGTCCGTTCAGTTGAGCACACATGCAGCAACAGACACCTATGGGCCTTACAGACCTGTTAGTGGTCAATCTCGGTAAATGTGGCATTTGGTCTCTCAGTGTGAAGCTGGCATAACTCTTACACTACCTGATACACGGGTACACACTCTGGACATTTTAAAGAAGCACTGTATTCCACAAATGTAAGAATGTAATGTCATTTCTGCCCTTTAGCAATGAAAACACGACTCTGCGTCAACTACATAATTTTTGATGGGACTTTTACCATGGACCCCTCTCTGGCATTCAACATTCCAGGTGTTAGGGCCTGTGCACACTGCTGCGCTTGTGCTGCGTTTTTAAAATCTCATGGGATTTTTGTGACGGACGAGCCGTCAGACCAGAAAACGCAACCGCAATTGGTTTCCTGCCTCGATTGTCGTTGCGCTGCCAAAACAGAATCTTATGTCTGTGGATACCAGGCAGTCCAGCCTGGGGGGTCTCTGCTGTCTTCATAGGAGTTAGTTAGCAGAGTCTTTTCATGGAAACTGGCCCTGTGACTTGCTAATTTAGCCAGAGGTGTAAAACTCAATTTGACCAAGCTAATCTCACACTCAGATGTTAATTAACAAACCAAAAGGCCTTTTCATACAGGGAGAGCCCTGAGAGCTAGTCACAGCTTGAAACCAGACAGCCTGGCTGCAGCAATAAGCAGGAAGAAATGAATGTTGTATATGGTTTTTTGCATATTTAAGGAATACCATTTAGGTGAGAAATGTGAAAGTTATATCATCCTACTGGTCCGGATCTTGTGAGTATTTTGATATTAAATTGGGGCCACTGGCATAACCAGAACTCGGGGTATTCCACTGTTTTTTAGCCGGGCATGCAAACATGCCCAAGTTTGGTATCATATGAACTGGCATAGTCTGAGAAATATGAATATGTGATGGTCATGTGTGTGCGGAAAGCGTAAGCCGAGATATGACAAATGTCATATTTGGTGGGCATGGGGCACCCAGCCAGGGAGCTCACCGCCCCTGTCCAACCCCTGGGCTGTACTTGAGGCTCCACCCAAAGATGTGCATTGTTCAAAAGTGTTTGCGAGGGACTCCTCCCTCATTCCTCCATTTTCCACCTTCATAAGAACTGCTGCCACTTTTGAGGAATGAGTGGTAGCCATTTTGTTTGGGACTTTGAACTTTGCTGAAACTGAACAAAAGGAACTCTACAAGGGGCTAATTGGACCATGCCTGGTGGGGTTTTTTTCGCCTTCCTCTGGATCAACAGGGATATGTGAGGGAGCAGGCTGGAGTTGTACTTTGTACTGGTTGAACTCGATGGACGTATGTCTTTTTTCAGCCAAAATAACTATGTAACTATGTAACTATATTTCCACAAACCCTAAGTATTTTCTCTCCTCTTTTTTTTTATACTGGCTATTAATGTTTCAATAATTGTTGATTTTAATGATTGTCTGTATATATTAATTATTTATCTTGCACAAAAATAAATACTGTATCAAAGTCGTTTACTGTTCTGCTACACCTCCTATACAGCCATACACAGATACTGAACTCAGGTCTCTGGAGAGACGCTACCATTGTTGGTATCTAGACAGAATACAGCGTGTTTTAACCGTTTTATTTGCAGGATCAGTCAGTCAGTCGGTAGGGTCCACTGGCCCACACCAGTGGTGGTAGCAGATATACCCTGAAATAGTGTCGAAAGTGTAAGTACCGTAACCTCACAGGCTCCCTTCTGGTTTGTCTGCGGCCAATTCCCAACGGTTTCTTCGCATTGACTGCGACCACAGTTGGCACGATTTGTGCGCTGGAACAGTTTGGAAGGAATTTTGCGTTCCAGCCACCAGGGCTCCTGTGACGATTTTTAAATTGCAAGCCATCATGAGAATAGAAAAAGCACATCGCACCAGTGTGTACAGGTCTTCACGATTTTCATGATTTTTCAAAAGACCTTGCTATTAACTAGTGTTGGGCGAACAGTGTTCGCCACTGTTCGGGTTCTGCAGAACATCACCCTGTTCGGGTGATGTTCGGGTTCGGCCGAACACCTGATGGTGTTCGGCCAAACTGTTCGGCCATATGGCCGAACTAAGAGCGCATGGCCGAACGTTACCCGAACGTTCGGCTAGCGCTGTGATTGCCCGAACGGGTCACGTGTAGTGTTGGGCGAACATCTAGATGTTCGGGTTCGGGCCGAACATGGCCGAACTCCGAACATAATGGAAGTCAATGGGGACCCGAACTTTCGTGCTTTGTAAAGCCTCCTTACATGCTACATACCCCAAATTTACAGGATATGTGCACCTTGGGAGTGGGTACAAGAGGAAAAAATTTTTTAGCAAAAAGAGCTTATAGTTTTTGAGAAAATCGATTTTAAAGTTTCAAAGGGAAAACTGTCTTTTAAATGCGGGAAATGTCTGTTTTCTTTGCACAGGTAACATGCTTTTTGTCGGCATGCAGTCATAAATGTAATACATATAAGAGGTTCCAGGAAAAGGGACCGGTAACACTAACCCAGCAGCAGCACACGTGATGGAACAAGAGGAGGGTGGCGCAGGAGGAGAAGGCCACGCTTTGAGACACAACAACCCAGGCCTTGCATGAGGACAAGAAGCGTGCGGATAGCAATTTGCATTTTGTCGCCATGCAGTCATAAATGTAATACAGATGAGAGGTTCAATAAACAGGGACCGGAAACGCTAACCCATCACAGATGTTCATTGTTCATGTTACTTGGTTGGGGTCCGGGAGTGTTGCGTAGTCGTTTCCAATCCAGGATTGATTCATTTCAATTTGAGTCAGACGGTCTGCATTTTCTGTGGAGAGGCGGATACGCCGCCGATCTGTGACGATGCCTCCGGCAGCACTGAAACAGCGTTCCGACATAACGCTGGCTGCCGGGCAAGCCAGCACCTCTATTGCGTACATTGCCAGTTTGTGCCAGGTGTCTAGCTTCGATACCCAATAGTTGAAGGGTGCAGATGGATTGTTCAACACAGCTACGCCATCTGACATGTAGTCCTTGACCATCTTCTCCAGGCGATCGGTGTTGGAGGTGGATCTGCACGCTTGCTGTTCTGTGTGCTGCTGCATGGGTGTCAGAACATTTTCCCACTCCAAGGACACTGCCGATACCATTCCCTTTTGGGCACTAGCTGCGGCTTGTGTTGTTTGCTGCCCTCCTGGTCGTCCTGGGTTTGCGGAAGTCAGTCTGTCGGCGTACAACTGGCTAGAGGAGGGGGAGGATGTCAATCTCCTCTCTAAAGTCTCCACAAGGGCCTGCTGGTATTCTTCCATTTTGACCTGTCTGGCTCTTTCTTCAAGCAGTTTTGGAACATTGTGTTTGTACCGTGGATCCAGAAGGGTATAAACCCAGTAATTGGTGTTGTCCAGAATGCGCACAATGCGTGGGTCGCGTTCAATGCAGTCCTAGGCCGAAGAGGTCATAGCCTAGGGTCACAAAACCTGTTTATTGGGCAATTTCAAGGGTGGCGAGTCTGACGTACATAAATCGCAGCAATGGCCGTTAGCAACGTCTGAATCTCACGAAATGTCTCATGCAGGTAGAAGACATATTGTTAGACTTGGGCTCCAAAGATGGGTTCCCTACATCTCTGCAAACCAGAGTTACAGGGCTCCAAATTTGGTAAAATCCCCCATAGGCTTTCATTGGGCCTCCTATTTACAGTTCCAAAATCTCACATCTTTTCAAAGGGCAATTACTCAGCAGTGGCAAATTTTCTAGCATTGTAGGGACCCTTAGGGGGAACATGACTGGTGAGTTTCGGGCCCCTAGGCCGAAGAGGTCATAGCCTAGGGTCACAAAAACCTGTTTATTGGGGCTATTTCAATGGTAGTGATGGTGACGTACATAAATCGCAGCAATGGCCGTTAGCAAAGTCTGAATCTCACGAAATGTCTCATGCAGGTAGAAGACATATTGTTAGACTTGGATTCCAAAGATGGGGTCCCTACATCTCTGCAAACCAGAGTTACAGGGGTCCAAAATTGGTAAAATCCCCCATAGGATTTCATTGGCTCCCTATTTCACTTTCCAAAATCTCACCTCTTTTCAAAGGGCAATGGCTCAGCAGTACCAAATTTTCTAGCATTGTAGGGACCCTTAGGGGGAACATGATTGGTGAGTTTCGGGCCCCTAGGCCGAAGAGGTCATAGCCTAGGGTCACAAAAACCTGTTTATTTGTTGCTATTTCAATGGTAGTGATGGTGACGTACATAAATCGCAGCAATGGCCGTTAGCAAAGTCTGAATCTCACGAAATGTGTCATGCAGGTAGAAGACATATTGTTAGACTTGGATTCCAAAGATGGGGTCCCTACATCTCTGCAAACCAGATTTACAGGGGTCCAAAATTGGTAAAACCCCCTATAGGATTTCATTGGCTCCCTATTTCACTTTCCAAAATCTCACATCTTTTCAAAGGGCAATGGCTCAGCAGTACCAAATTTTCTAGCATTGTAGGGACCCTTAGGGGGAACATGACTGGTGAGTTTCGGGCCCCTAGGCCGAAGAGGTCATAGCCTAGGGTCACAAAAACCTGTTTATTGGGGCTATTTCAATGGTAGTGATGGTGACGTACATAAATCGCAGCAATGGCCGTTAGCAAAGTCTGAATCTCACGAAATGTGTCATGCAGGTTGAAGACATATTGTTAGACTTGGATTCCAAAGATGGGGTCCCTACATCTCTGCAAACCAGAGTTACAGGGGTCCAAAATTGGTAAAATGCCCCATAGGATTTCATTGCCTCCCTATTTCACTTTCCAAAATCTCACATCTTTTCAAAGGGCAATGGCTCAGCAGTACCAAATTTTCTAGCATTGTAGGGACCCTTAGGGGGAACATGACCTGTGAGTTTCGGGCCCCTAGGCCGAAGAGGTCATAGCCTAGGGTCACAAAAACCTGTTTATTTGGGCTATTTCAATGGTAGTGATGGTGGCGTACATAAATCTCAGCCATGGCCGTTAGCAACGTCTGAATCTCACGAAATGTCTCATGCAGGTAGAAGACATATTGTTAGACTTAGATTCCAAAGATGGGGTCCCTACATCTCTGCAAACCAGAGTTACAGGGGTCCAAAATTGGTAAAATCCCCCATAGGCTTTCATTGGGCCTCCTATTTACCGTTCCAAAATCTCACACCATTTCAAAGGGCAATGGCTCAGCAGTGGCAAAACTCACCAGTCATGATCCCCCTAAGGGTCCCTACAATGCTAGAAAATTTGGTACTGCTGAGCCATTGCCCTTTGAAAAGATGTGAGATTTTGGAAAGTGAAATAGGGAGCCAATGAAATCCTATGGGGGATTTTACCAATTTTGGACCCCTGTAACTCTGGTTTGCAGAGATGTAGGGACCCCATCTTTGGAATCCAAGTCTAACAATATGTCTTCTACCTGCATGAGACATTTCGTGAGATTCAGACTTTGCTAACGGCCATTGCTTCGATTTATGTACGTCACCATCACTACCATTGAAATAGCCCCAATAAACAGGTTTTTGTGACCCTAGGCTATGACCTCTTCGGCCTAGGGGCCCGAAACTCACCAGTCATGTTCCCCCTAAGGGTCCCTACAATGCTAGAAAATTTGGTACTGCTGAGCCATTGCCCTTTGAAAAGATGTGAGATTTTGGAAAGTGAAATAGGGAGCCAATGAAATCCTATGGTGGATTTTACCAATTTTGGACCCCTGTAACTCTGGTTTGCAGAGATGTAGGGACCCCATCTTTGGAATCCAAGTCTAACAATATGTCTTCTACCTGCATGAGACGTTTCGTGAGATTCAGACTTTGCTAACGGCCATTGCTGCGATTTATGTACGTCACCATCACTACCATTGAAATAGCCCCAATAAACAGGTTTTTGTGACCCTAGGCTATGACCTCTTCGGCCTAGGGGCCCGAAACTCACAGGTCATGTTCCCCCTAAGGGTCCCTACAATGCTAGAAAATTTGGTACTGCTGAGCCATTGCCCTTTGAAAAGATGTGAGATTTTGGAAAGTGAAATAGGGAGCCAATGAAATCCTATGGGGGATTTTACCAATTTTGGACCCCTGTAAATCTGGTTTGCAGAGATGTAGGGACCCCATCTTTGGAATCCAAGTCTAACAATATGTCTTCTACCTGCATGAGACATTTCGTGAGATTCAGACTTTGCTAACGGCCATTGCTGCGATTTATGTACGTCACCATCACTACCATTGAAATAGCCCCAATAAACAGGTTTTTGTGACCCTAGGCTATGACCTCTTCGGCCTAGGGGCCCGAAACTCACCAGTCATGTTCCCCCTAAGGGTCCCTACAATGCTAGAAAATTTGCCACTGCTGAGTAATTGCCCTTTGAAAAGATGTGAGATTTTGGAACTGTAAAAAGGAGGCCCAATGAAAGCCTATGGGGGATTTTACCAAATTTGGAGCCCTGTAACTCTGGTTTGCAGAGAAGTAGGGAACCCATCTTTGGAGCCCAAGTCTAACAATATGTCTTCTACCTGCATGAGACATTTCGTGAGATTCAGACGTTGCTAACGGCCATTGCTGCGATTTATGTACGTCAGACTCGCCACCATTGAAATTGCCCAATAAACAGGTTTTGTGACCCTAGGCTATGACCTCTTCGGCCTAGGACTGCATTGAACGCGACCCACGCATTGTGCGCATTCTGGACAACACCAATTACTGGGTTTATACCCTTCTGGATCCACGGTACAAACACAATGTTCCAAAACTGCTTGAAGAAAGAGCCAGACAGGTCAAAATGGAAGAATACCAGCAGGCCCTTGTGGAGACTTTAGAGAGGAGATTGACATCCTCCCCCTCCTCTAGCCAGTTGTACGCCGACAGACTGACTTCCGCAAACCCAGGACGACCAGGAGGGCAGCAAACAACACAAGCCGCAGCTAGTGCCCAAAAGGGAATGGTATCGGCAGTGTCCTTGGAGTGGGAAAATTTTCTGACACCCATGCAGCAGCACACAGAACAGCAAGCGTGCAGATCCACCTCCAACACCGATCGCCTGGAGAAGATGGTCAAGGACTACATGTCAGATGGCGTAGCTGTGTTGAACAATCCATCTGCACCCTTCAACTATTGGGTATCGAAGCTAGACACCTGGCACAAACTGGCAATGTACGCAATAGAGGTGCTGGCTTGCCCGGCAGCCAGCGTTATGTCGGAACGCTGTTTCAGTGCTGCCGGAGGCATCGTCACAGATCGGCGGCGTATCCGCCTCTCCACAGAAAATGCAGACCGTCTGACTTAAATTAAAATGAATCAATCCTGGATTGGAAACGACTACGCAACACTCCCGGACCCCAACCAAGTAACATGAACAATGAACATCTGTGATGGGTTAGCGTTTCCGGTCCCTGTTTATTGAACCTCTCATCTGTATTACATTTATGACTGCATGGCGACAAAATGTAAATTGCTATCCGCACGCTTCTTGTCCTCATGCAAGGCCTGGGTTGTTGTGTCTCAAAGCGTGGCCTTCTCCTCCTGCGCCACCCTCCTCTTGTTCCATCACGTGTGCTGCTGCTGGGTTAGCGTTACCGGTCCCTTTTCCTGGAACCTCTTATATGTATTACATTTATAACTGCATGCCGACAAAAAGCATGTTACCTGTGCAAAGAAAACAGACATTTCCCGCATTTAAAAGACAGTTTTCCCTTTGAAACTTTAAAATCGATTTTCTCAAAAACTATAAGCTCTTTTTGCTAAATTTTTTTTTCCTCTTGTACCCACTCCCAAGGTGCACATACCCTGTAAATGTGGGGTATGTAGCATGTAAGGAGGCTTTACAAAGCACAAAAGTTCGGGTCCCCATTGACTTCCATTATGTTCGGAGTTCGGGTCGAACACCCGAACATCGCGGCCATGTTCGGCCTGTTCGGCCCGAACCCGAACATCTAGATGTTCGCCCAACACTACTATTAACCACCATCCGGATAGACTGCACAGCTGCTGCGGGGCTGCACGCGCCCCTGGCTGCCCCTAAGATCCATGAATGGGAATACAGATCCAATTCATTGATCTGTGTTCCCCTAAGAAAAACCGACCGCTTTCTCTAGAAAGCTGCAATTGTTCTGTGTCCCTCGCTTGTAGGACGGAGAATCAAAAACTTACTGTGGCCATGTTGTGGCCAAATAGTAAAACTACATCTACATTTTTTTTTTAATATACACAATAAATTTAATTTAAAATCCCCTGTTTAAATCCCCACTCTGAAAAACCCCAAATAAAATTTTTAATTGAAAAAAAAAATAAAAAAATTACAATAAAAAATTAGTTACCTAAGGCTCTGAACTTTTTTAATATGCAAGTCAAGCGAGTGTATTACTATACTTTTTTAAATTATAAGCTTGTAAATAGTGATGGACGCAAATTGAAAAAATGCACCTTTATTTCCAAATAAAATATTGGCGCCATACATTGCGATAGGGACAGAATTTAAATGGTGTAATAACTGAGACAAATGGGCAAATAAAATATGTGGGTTTTAATTATGGTAGCATGTAGTATTTTAAAGCTATAATGGCTGAAAACTGAGAAATAATGATTTTTCTTCCATTTTTTTTCTTACTATTCCCATGAAAATGCATTTAGAAAAAAATAATTCTTAGGAAAATGTACCACCCAAAGAAAGCCTAATTGGTGATGGAAAAAACAAGATATGGATCAATTGTGACAAGTAGTGATAAAGTTATTGGCGAATGAATGGGAGATGAATGTTGCTCGGATGCATAAGGTGAAACAACACTGTAGGCTGAAGTGGTTAAAAAACAATGCGATTTGAAAAGCGTAGCACAAGCGCAGCAGTGTGTACAAACCCTTAGGCCACTTGAAACAACTTTTACATCACTTTTGTGGCCAGAAACAGTCCCTGTAGGTTTTAGAATTCGCCTGCCCATTGAAGTATATTGCACCTTTTACAGATGTTTGAGTTCGAAGTTCGCGAACCCCAAATATTATGTTTGGGAATCTCTATTCTGCAGCTTCAAGAATATGTGACGGCCTGTAACACACCCCAATAAGCAATTGGCAAGTTATTTCCACCATGAATATTTACCCAAACAGACTCCACTTCTTCACAAACTTCATCCATCTCGTCGTTCATGGCAGCTGTAAAATAGTTTTTAACAGAGACAAACCCCTCCACCCTTTCTCCCTGCTTTAGCCTTCCTAAACACATTGAATCCCTCTAAATTCACTTTCCAATCATGGCTTCCCTTCATCAATTTCTGTTATTCCCACAATGTCATAGTTGTCAGTAGAGATGGCCCGAACCTCCAATTTTAGGTTCGCAAACCGGGTTTGCGAACTTCCGCAAAAGTTCGGTTCACGCGAACTTTTGCGAACCGCAATACACTTCAATGGGGAGGCGAACTTTGAAAACTAGAGACACTTATGCTGGCCACAAAAGTGATGGAAAAGATGTTTCAAGGGGTCTAACACCTGGAGGGGGGCATGGCAGAGTGAGAGAGATGCCAAAAGTCCCGGGGAAAAATCTGGATTTGACGCAAAGCAGCGGTTTAAGGGCAGAAATCACATTGCACGCTAAATTGCAGGCCTAAAGTGCTTTAAAATATCTTGCATGTGTATACATCAATCAGGGAGTGTAATTAGAGTACTGCTTCACACTGACACACCAAACTCACTGTGTAACGCACCGCAAACAGCTGTTTGTGTTGTGACGGCCGTGCTGGACTGGTGCGCACCATGGCGAGATTGTTCTTCCTCAATGATATCAGGTAATGTCTGACTGCCTTAGCAGCTTTCAATGGTTCTTTCTCTACCATTGTTAAAGCTTACATCTATTTTTCTAAAATTACATTTTCTGCTGGCTGTTCAGTACCTGTAACGAGAATCTGTTACGGAGGGCAAGTCTGCCATTGTGAGTGACCATGGGTAATGGCCGGGGAATCGGGGTTTGATTCCGGTCCGGAGTGGGAGCCTGAGAACCGGCTACCACCACCACACATCCAAGTAAGGACCCATTTGCTGTATAGGTAATGTACCTGTCCTGACCGTGCTTTGCAGACCAGGCATCTGTGGTCAGATGGACCCTTGACCCAACGCTGTGTGCCAGAGATGACACCACTTGCCTTAAACGAAAATCTGTTATGGAGGGCAAGTCTGTTATTCATTCAACTGTGTGAAACTTTCGATGGTACTTTCTCAGTAGCATGGTGACCACGGGTAATGGCCGGGAAATCCTGGTTTGATTCCGGTCCAGAGTGGGAGCCTGAGAAACGGCTACCACCACACATCCAAGGAAGGCAGCAGGCATGGCATGCACATCCCGAGGTAGTGACCAAAAATAACAATACAGGAGGACTTTCGAGGCCCTGCTGTATATGAGATGAATCAACTTTAAATCCTTTAACTAGAATCTGTTATGGAGGGCAAGTCTGCCATTATGACCACGGGTAATGGCCGGGGAATCAGGGTTCGATTCCGGTCCGGAGTTGGAGCCTGAGAAATGGCTACCACCACACATCCAAGGAAGGCAGATGGCATGGAATGCACGTCCCAAGGTAGTGACCAAAACTAACAATACAGGAGGACTTTCTAGGCCCTGCTGTATATGACACTGATCGACTTTACTACCTGTAACGAGAATCTGTTATGGAGGGCAAGTCTGCCATCCATTCAAGTGAAAGGTATGCACAGACTGCCAAGTATAATACAATGTGCCTTAAAGATGCAGTGAAAGGTATGCAGTAACTGCAAACAGCTGTTTGTGTAGTGATGGCCATGCTGGACTGGTGCGCACCATGACGAGAGTGCAGGTTTCCAGCCCATATGGTGTCCGGGCTGAGGTAGCTGAATGACAGAACAGTGACTGTCCAGCTGATCAAATTTGGTCTGTCCACAATGAAGCAAAGACCTTATTATCATGGGTGTGCCCCCCCCCCCCCCCCCGAGACACTCATATAGCCGGCGGTCATTGCTTCATTGTGATACGCAAGCCCCTTCACCGCGGCAAGGTAATGATCATGAAGGGGAATTGGCACATGTACATGCCTTTTTTCTGTTGCAGTTGCAGTGCAGCCAGAAAAATTAGGCAGTCATGTACACGCACCAGAAAAAGTATTATAGCGGCCTTAAAAATTCAGGAATCCGCCTGGAGTCCTGGACCCTGTTGGTGGTGGCGGAGAAGGCAGTCAAGCAGCCTGCGGGCAGAGATGCTGTGTGGGTAGCGACTTAGTCTTGGCTTGGGGCAGGCAGCCAGTCACACACTGTGCAGGCAGAGATGCTGTGTGTGGAGACTGACTTAGTCTTCGGGCGGGCAGTAGCCCTCCGGGATCTATACCTCATTCATTTTGATAAAGGTGAGGTACTGAACACTTTTGTGACTTAGGCGACTTCTCTTCTCAGTGACAATGCCTCCAGCTGTGCTGAAGGTCCTTTCTGACAGGACGCTTGAGGCAGGGCAAGACAGAAGTTGGATGGCAAATTGTGACAGCTCTGGCCACAGATTAAGCCTGCGCACCCAGTAGTCCAAGGGTTAATCGCTGCTCACAGTGTCTACATCCACACTTAAGGCCAGGTAGTCGTCTACCTGCCAGTCCAGGTGTTGGTGGAGGGTGGATCCGGAAGGGCTAAGGCGAGGTGTTGGACTAAAGAATGTCCGCATGTCCGACATCACCATGAGATCGCTGGAGCGTCCTGTCCTTGCCTGAGTGGACATGGGAGGAGGATTACTGGCAGTGGTACCTTTATTGTGTTGTGCTGTGACATCACCCTTAAACGCATTGTAAAGCATAGTTGCCAGCTTGTTCTGCTTGTTCTGCATGTGCTGCATCCTTTCTGCCTTCTGGTGAGTTGGTAGCATGAACGCCACTTTGTGCCTATATCGAGGGTCTAGTAGCGTGGCCACCCAGTACAGCTCATTCCCCTTGAGTTTTTTTTATATGTGGGGTCCCTCAACAGGCTGGACAGCATGAAAGACGCCATCTGCACAAAGTTGGATGCATACGTTCCCGTACTATCCATCTCCTCTTGCTCTTCCTCAGTGACATCAGATAAGTCCTCCTCCTCCCCCCAGCCACAAACAATACCACGGGAACGTCGAGCAGCACAAACCCCCTGTGATGCCTGACGCAGTTGTTCTTCTGCCGCCGCCTCCTCCTCCAAAGAAACACCTTCTTCATCGTCCGAGTCTGACTCCACTTCCCCACATGACTCTTCCTCCTCCTTCCACCTCTGTGCTGCCGCAGGTGTTGAGGAAACATCTGATTCTGATGAAAATTGCTCCCACAACTGTTCTTGCCGTAACTGTTCCTGTTCATGCTCCTCCACAGCTTGATCCTCCACTCTACGCACAGCACGCTCCAAGAAGTAAGCATACTGGATCAAGTCGCTGATGGTGCCTTCACTGCGACTCACCAGGTTGGTCACCTCCTCAAACAACAACATGAGCCTGCATGCATTTTGCATCAGTGTCCAGTTGTTGGGCCAGAACATCCCCATCTCCGCAGATTGTGTCCTTCTACTGAAATTGTACAGGTACTGGGTGATGGCTTTTTCCTGTTCTAGCAGGCGAGAGAACATGACCAGGGTCGAATTCCAGCAAGTCGGGCTATCACATATCAAGCGTCTCACCAGCAAGTTTTTTCTCCACTGAATGTCCACAAAGCATGCCATGGCTGTGTAAGACCGCCTGAAATGCCCACACAATTTCCTGGCCTGCTTCAGGACATCCTCTAAGCCTGGGTACTTAAGCACAGATCTTTGAATGACTAGATTAAGCACATGTGCCATGTAGGGTACATGTGTCAGCTTTCCCAAATTAAATGTGGAAAGGAGATTGCTTCCGTTGTCACATACCACGATGCAGATCTCCAGCTGGTGCGGGGTCAGCCACTGATCCACCTGTTTGTTAAGAGCAGCCAGGAGAGCTGGTCTAGTGTGACTCTCCGCTTTGAGGCAAGACATGTCTAAGATGGCGTGACACCGTCGTACCTGGCATGCAGCATAGGCCCTGGGGAGCTGGGTGTAACATTCCTAGAAGATGCAGCTGCGGGCAGTCAGGGTGCCTACGCAGCTGCCTCGGTTTCCTTGTCGGGAAGTTCGCCCATTCCTCTGGCATGTAGCACGCCGAGGACGGGCTTGTCAGTGGCTCATAGGGTTGCTGTATAGCGCGCGCGCATAGACAGGACCTTTATGCTGGGAGGAGGTGCATCAGGTGACCTGCCGGTCGGCTGACGTCAGGAGAGGCTCGCGGCGCTTCTGATTGGTTGATGGGAGTGGGTGCGGCTGTAGGGTCTCCTCTGCTTCTTAAGCCCTCGGTGTTCACTTGCAAACTGTCTGCTGTCGTGAATACTTAGTGTTAGCGCTCAGACCTTAGTCAGTATCCGGTGTGCTTTGATCTGGGAGGAAACCGGGAATTTCACACAAGACTAGGATTGTTATATTTTTGTTATTACTTGATATTCTGTGTATGACTCTGGCTCACTTCTGACTTTGCTCTTGCTTATCGATTCTTCTGTACTTCGGCCCATCTGATTCTGTTGCTGACTCTGCCTGAATTATTCTCTATTCTCTTGCCTGCCGAATTTGTACTGTACCTGCCTGTCTGTTGCCGAACCTAGCCTGTCTGACCACTCCACTCACCAGTGAGCCCTTGTCACTGGTGAGGTTCTAATGATAGTACCCACCAGCTCCTCTGGTGAGGTCTAGTTGAACTGATCAGTTATTCAGTTGCACCAAACACTGTACACTTCAGTTACCTGCAAGCTATACTTGTATTATTGGGGATTCTGCAGATCACCACATAATCATGTATACTGTCTGGATTATTGGTGATACTGCAGATCACATAATAACCAGACGTCTGTGTTGCTACACCAATCGTTACACTGGGGCTGTGTAGCTGAAGAGGAGATCATAGCACCAGTAGAGTTGAACTGCCACTCAGCCAAGGAGGAGGAGGACGACGACAGCGAAGAGGATGTAGCAGGAGGAGAGGAGGTGGCAGGAGGCCTGCAGGAGGCCTGCCTGCAAGCCGTGTAGGTGTCACAAGTTGGTCCACTACTCCCTGCTTGCCATCAGTCACCAGGTTGACCCAGTGGGCTGTGTAAGTAATGTAGCGGCCCTGACCGTGCTTTGCAGACCAGGCATCCATGGTCAGGTGGACCCTTGACCCAATGCTGTGTGCCAGAGATGACACCACTTGCCACTACACTTCACGGTACAGTTTGGGTATCACCTTTTTAGAGAAATAATTGCAGCCAGGGGCAATCTTCCACTGTGGTGTCCCAATGGCCACAAATTTACGGAAGGCCTCAGAGTCCACCTGCACAGCTGGCGAGCTAACAGTTCCACCACGCCAGCTGTCAGACGCGGGGCAAGGGGGTGACTGGCAGAAATTGGCTTCTTCCGCTCCAAGATTTCCTTCACGAACACCTGGCTGCTGTGGGCAGAGGAGCAGGAACCGCTCAAGGGCAGAGGCGGAGTAGAGGATAGTGGCTGTGAAGGTGCAAGGGAGAAAGCGGCTGAAGATGCTGCAATTGAAGGAGGAAGAGGAGAAGGAAGGTGGCTTTTCTTTTGTGTGCTGTTTTTGCTCAGGTGCTCTTCCTATTTCAGTTTGTGCCTTTTCTCTATGTGCCTTCGTAAGGCACTTGTCCCTATGTGAGTATTGGCCTTTCCACGGCTCAATTTTTGGAGGCAGAGAGAACAGATGGCATTGCTCTGATCTTAGGCAGACACATTAAAAAATTTCCAAACCGCTGAGCCCCCCTGGGGTGATGGCACTATAGTGACATCAGCAGCTGACGTTAAAGGGCATGTTGGCTGGCTGTAAATAAGTGGCGATACATGGCGCCGGACACTGCCACCAGCTGTTTCTGATGATGAGCTCCCCCAGTTTCTTTCAGGAACCCGTCTCCTCTTACTACTCTCTGACTCCCCCTCTGAACTGTCCACTTGGTCATCTTGTCTCTTAGGATTCCATGTGTGATCCGAATCAACATAATCATCATAATCATCCTGCACAGCTTTGCTTGCCTCAGACACCTCCAAAAATGCATCAACAGCAGGTACTTCATCATCCTCCTCCTCACATGTTACGTCCATAGTGTCGACGCCTACCTCAGACATATGAGGTGGTGTAACTTGCTTAGCGCCTTCATCTGGTTGTAACAATAATGGCTGTGAATCAGTTAATTCCCCACCAATTAACTCCTGCGAAGTGTCAAATGCAGTGGATGTGGTGCATGTAGTAGTGCTGGTGGCTGCAGAAGATGAGGTGTTCTGTGTTAAATAGTCAACCACGTCCTGACAATCTTGGGAGTTGATAGGACGTGCCTTCTTCTGAGCACTGTACTTTGGGCTAGGGCCGCACAAAATCACATCAACACGACTTCGCACAGACCTGCCGTGTGGCCTTCCTCTGGGTCTGCCTCTACCTCTGCCTCTACCTGTTTTATCCCTTGTGTCCATATCGGGGGGGGTGTGAAATGAAAGGTATGCACTGGCTTGACTAATACAATGTGCAGTCTCACAGGTGCAGTTAACAGGTATGCACAGAGTGGTATATCACACTGCGTGCACTCACGTAGGTAGGTGGGTGCACTGAACACAACAGGTAGGTGTAATGAATATAGCAGCAGCTGCGGCGAACAGCACCGCCGCCGCAGCTGCCTCCGTGTCTCCGCCCATTGCCCCGGCATCTGGCTCACAAGAACGGAGGTAACCTGTGGGGCAACAGCTGCGGCGAACAGCACCGCCGCAGCAGCTGCCCCTATGCTCCTGCCCGTCTCTCTGGCGTCTAGGACGCCGAGGACGGGGCTTTCTTTTGCTCATAAGGTCGCTGTCTTGCGCGGGCGTGTACACAGACAGGACATTTATGCTAGGAGGAGAGGCGTCAGCTGACCTGCTGGTCGGCTGACGTCAGAGGAGACTCACGGCGCCCCGGATTGGCTGATTGCAGGGGGCGTGCCAGTGAGGTCTCCTCTGCTTCTTAAGCCTCCGGGCTTCATTCAGAAACTGTCTGCTGTCGTGAATACTTTAGTGTTAGCGCTCAGACCATAGACTAGATCCCAGGTGTTGAAACCAAGGACTTCACACCTAGACTTCACTAGGATATTGCTTATTGTTATTGATTATCTGTGTATAATATTCTGGCTAAACTCTGACCTCGCTTCTGCTCACTGATTCTGTACTTCTGCCTATCTGACTTGTTGCTGAACCTCTGCCTGTTTACTCATTATCCTATTGCCTCACGATTCTGTACCGATAGTAACCTCTCTGTTGCCGAATTTAGCCTGTCTGACCACTCTGTCCTCACCAGTGGGCCTAGCCTCTGGTGAGGGATTTCTAGTTTAGACTCACCTGCTCCTCAGGTGATCACTATGCTGCAGTACAGTCTGAATCACCCGCTCCTCGGGAGATTCTATCTCTTCAGTATCAGTATCTCCAGCTTGCTGGGGCCTGTACGCTATTATACAGGCAGTGTACTGATAGTACCTCACCAGCCCCTCTGGTGAGGTATCGCCAAATTATTTAGTTACAGTCTGTGTATTAGAGTACCTTACCAGCCCTCTAGTAAGGTCTTGCAAAACTATTAAAGCACTACTCTCTAGCACCCTTTTAGCTATACTAGTATTGTTGGTGATTCCGCAGATCACCATATGATCAGACATCTGAGTTGCTACACACAACTGTTACAGTAGGTATATGCAGTGATGGGTATTACTAGGGATGGGACGAATCCACAATTTCTTCGAATCCGAATCCGGATCCGAATCTAAAAAGGTTCTCGAATATCTCGAACCTTTCGAATCCCGAATCTAACGAATCTTGCACATACGAATTGTGCGATCCGTGGTATAGTTGCCCGCAGTATAGGTAGCGAGGTAAAGGTGCCTTCAGTATAGCTAGCTAGGTATGGGTGCCTTCAATATTGGTAGCTTTCAGTATAGGTAGCAAGGTATAGGGGCCTGCAGTATAGGTAACAGGGTATATAGAGGCCTTAAGTATAGGTAGGTATGTAGGTAGGTATAGGGGCCTTTAGGTAGGTAAAGGGACCTTCAGTATAGGTAGCAGGGTATAGGGCCTTAAGTATAGGTAGGTATGTAGGTAGGTATAGGGGCCTTTAGGTAGGTAGGTAGGTACGTATAGGGGGCCTTTAGGTAGGTATAGTGGCCTGTAGGTAGGTAGGTAAGTATAGTGGCCGGTAGGTAGGTATAGTGTCCTGTAGGTAGGTAGGTAGTTAAAGGGACCTTCAGTATATGTAGCAGGGTATAGGGCCTTAAGTATAGGTAGGTATGTAGGTAGGTAGGTATAGGGGCCTTTAGGTAGGTAGGTATAGGGGCCTTTAGGTAGGTAGGCACGTATAGGGGGCCTTTAAGTAGGTAGGTAGGTATAGAGGCCTGTAGGTAGGTATAGGGGCCTTTAGGTAGGTAGGTAGGTAGGTAAGTATAGGGGCCTTTAGGTAGGTAGGTAGGTATAGGGGCCTTTAGGTAGGTAGGTACGTATAGGGGGCCTTTAGGTAGGTATAGTGGCCTGTAGGTAGGTAGGTAGGTATAGTGGCCGGTAGGTAGGTAGGTATAGTGTCCTGTAGGTAGGTAGGTAGTTAAAGGGACCTTCAGTATAGGTAGCAGGGTATAAGGCCTTAAGTATAGGTAGGTATGTAGGTAGGTAGGTATAGGGGCCTTTAGGTAGGTAGGCACGTATAGGGGGCCTTTAGGTAGGTAGGTATAGAGGCCTGTAGGTAGGTATAGGGGCCTTTAGGTAGGTAGGTAGGTAGGTAAGTATAGGGGCCTTTAGGTAGGTATGTAGGTATAGGGGCCTTTAGGTAGGTAGGTAGGTACGTATAGGGGGCCTTTAGGTAGGTATAGTGGCCTGTAGGTAGGTAGGTAGGTATAGTGGCCGGTAGGTAGGTAGGTATAGTGTCCTGTAGGTAGGTAGGTAGTTAAAGGGACCTTCAGTATAGGTAGCAGGGTATAAGGCCTTAAGTATAGGTAGGTATGTAGGTAGGTAGGTATAGGGGCCTTTAGGTAGGTAGGTATAGGGGCCTTTAGGTAGGTAGGCACGTATAGGGGGCCTTTAGGTAGGTAGGTATAGAGGCCTGTAGGTAGGTATAGGAGCCTTTAGGTAGGTAGGTACATATAGGGGGCCTTTAGGTAGGTATAGGGGCCTGTAGGTAGGTAGGTAGGTATAGTGGCCGGTAGGTAGGTAGGTAGGTAGTATAGGGGGCCTTTAGGTAGGTATAGGGGCCTGTAGGTAGGTAGGTATAGTGCCCGGTAGGTAGGTAGGTACGTATAGGGGGCCTTTAGGTAGGTATAGTGGCAGGTAGGTAGGTAAAGTGGTAGGTAGGTAGGTGTCGCTCCCCCCCGTGCCTCCTCCGCTCACCCCCATGGCCTCCTCCGTCCCCCGTGCCTCCTCGCTCACCCCTGCATAAGTATCAACTCACATGTCCAGTGGAGCGCAGAGCGGCAGACCTTACTTCTCGGTTCCCTCTAGTGGCCGGACCGGCTTTTACTGATTACGTCATTGTAAAAGCCGTCACTAGAGGGAACCGGGAAGTCAGCGAGAGGTCTGCCGCTCTGTCTGCGCTCCACTGGACGGGTGAGTTGATACAAAGTATGCGGGCGGCCGGGCGGAGGAGGCGCGGGGCGGGCGGAGGAGGCGCGGGTCGGAGGAGGACGAGTGCGAGCGGCGGATGCGCGGCGATGCAGCGTCGGGATTCGGCAGATTCGTAAAGTGGAAAATGGCGTCGGGATTCGAATCCACGAATCTCGAATATTTCCCAATATTCGAGGGATTCGTGGATTCGCCAGATTCGTCGTCCCATCTCTAGGTATTACAATGTGCACCTGTCACACACAGACAGGTAGCGGACAGGCACAGTGACACTGTGTGCTCTCAACTCACGTAGGTAGGTGGGTGCACTGTGAACAACAGGTAGGTAGATGTAAGGATTCCTTCTGTGGTGTGTTCTGTCCATTGCAGTGGAGCCGCAAACGGACAGTTCTGGCATGTCAACCTGCATTGAGTCACATTGTCATTTGCAATTGCTCTGCAGTTCTGGGCAGCTCAGAATGCTGTCATCATTCCACCAATGGCTTACTACAGCTGAACTGCAGCCAGATAGCCCTGGATTTCCTGCATGCATGTTGTTGCATAGGACTGCATGCATTGGTACAGATAGTCTTTCAGCTAGCAAATGGTAACCAAGCCAGCTCAGGATTGAATGATTACCATTCAGCTGTGTGGAGATTCGCATGCTTGCATCCATCGGCTGTTGCCAGCATAAAAGTCTGCCTCCGCTTTAAGACCTCGCCCGTCATAGTTTCAGCTCTGTCTAAGCTGTTACTGGGTTCTTTGATACTGTGAAATATATTCCTTCTAGTTCAGTTATCTTGTGGAGCTACGATTATATATTTCCCACGGGGACATACAGTATATACGTACTCCTTCTAGTGCAGAGGTTTTGTATTGTTTGTATTGCCTAGTTAGTTCGCTGTATTGCTCCAGTTCAGATCTAGCTAGTGTCCTTGCTTATGTTATATATTGGTTCATCGCCAATATATACATAGTCTAGTCAGCGTTTATTTTCTTTGTATTCGTGTTACGGTGATATATCAGTGCCGCTGATATATACGTAATCAAACTGTTGAGATCCTGTGTTCAGCTAGTCAGTTTTTAGCATGTTTCAGTAGGTTGCACCTAGCTTAGCTAGCCTAGTCCTGTTCTCGCGAGGTATCCATTACTGCAGTTGCTATTGGTTACCTCACTTTTGTCTTTGTGAATGCTTGATGTCACTGAGGCAGTGACTAGATTAGCAAGCATTCATTCTGTCAGCCTCTGTCCTCCTCCTAATCCTGTCCTTGCGAGGTAGCCATTGCTGCGGTTGCTATTGACTACCTCACTCCAGTCTGTCTTGTATCTGTCTGAATGTTTGCTATCGCAAGAGCAGCGCAACATCGCATTGCACTGCCATTGCGTCTTATCAGAAGCCCAGAGCTGCAGATGCTCTGGGCAGCCTGTGTAGCCCCTTTCATTATCCAGCTCTTAGCCTTGTTGTGCTGAGTGGTCAGAAAGTATGACCCCCCCAGCATTACATTATGACGGGCCAAACACAAAATCACATGGAGGAGGCCTCTGACACCATGTGTTATGGTTCCCTGTCTTTTAAAAGATTTTAAAAGCTTGACTGTGAAACGTTAAGCAAATTTATACCAGAATTGGTTAGATTATTGTCAAATCCAGATTTTCAGGCTTCTGCAATCTCTACCTGGGCTGATCAGATCGTTTGCACTTTCTTCAAGGGCAAGCTTTTTGATTGGGCAGTTGATGTTTTAGATCACACTCATTTGAGACAAAAGCTTTTAGAATTCATAGCTTTTGTGATTCATAACTGGTTAAACACAGTGGGTTGCAAAAGTATTCAGCCCCCTTGAAGTTTTCCACATTTTGTCACATTACAAACAGATAAAACAGAAAGGTGTAAACCGAAACAGCAGTCTGTCACTGCTGCCACTTTGGTGCTATTAAAAGAGCTTTGATACAAGACAGCGGTGCCGGTCCTTTCTGTTTTATCTGGACTGCACTTCCCAGGAGGCACTGGGGAGAGACCTTGGGCACGCTGCATACTCTTTTTTGGAAACGGTGCTCCCTCTCTTTTGTTTATGTGTCACATTACAAACATGCATCAATTGTATTGGAATTCCACGTGAAAGACCAAAACAAAGTGGTGTACATGTGAGAAGTGGATCGAAAATCATACATCATTCCAAACATTTTTTACAAATAAATAACTGCAAAGTGAGGTGTGCGTAATTATTCGGCCCCCTGAGTCAATACTTTGTAGAACCACCTTTTGCTGCAATTACAGCTGCCAGTCTTTTAGGGTATGTCTCTACCAGCTTTGCACATCTAGAGACTGAAATCCTTGCCCATTCTTCTTTGCAAAATAGCTCCAGCTCAGTCAGATTAGATGGACAGCGTTTGTGAACAGCAGTTTTCAGATCTTGCCACAGATTCTCGATTGGATTTAGATCTGGACTTTGACTGGGCCATTCTAACACATAGATATGTTTTGTTTTAAACCATTCCATTGTTGCCCTGGCTTTATGTTTAGGGTCATTGTCCTGCTGGAAGGTGGACCTCCGCCCCAGTCTCAAGTATTTTGCAGTCTCCAAGAGGTTTTCTTCCAAGATTGCCCTGTATTTGGCTCCATCCATCTTCCCATCAACTCTGACCAGCTTCCCTGTCCCTGCTGAAGAGATGCACCCCCCGAGCATGATGCTGCCACCACCATATTTGACAGTGGGGATGGTGTGTTCAGAGTGATGTGCAGTGTTAGTCTTCTGCCACACATAGCGTTTTGCATGTTGGCCAAAAAGTTCCATTTTGGTCTCATCTGACCAGAGCACCTTCTTCCATATGGTTGCTGTGTCCCCCACATGGCTTGTGGCAAACTGCAAACGGGGCTTCTTATGCTTTCTGTTGCCACTCTTCCATAAAGGCCAACTTTGTACAGTGCATGACTAATAGTTGTCCTATGGACAGAGTCTCCCACCTGAGCAATTTCTCAATAACTTGATCCCTGACCTGTCTTGTGTGTTCTTTGGACTTCACGGTGTTGTTGCTCCCAATATTCTCTTAGACAACCTCTGAGGCCCTCACAGAGCAGCTGTATTTGTACTGACATTAGATTACACACAGGTGAACTCTATTTAGTCATTAGCACTCATCAGGGAATTTCTATAGGCAACTGACTGCACTCAGATCAAAGGGGGCCGAATAATTATGCACACACCACTTCGCAGTTATTTATATGTAAAAAATGTTTGGAATCCTGTATGATTTTCATTCCACTTCTCATGTGTACACCACTTTGTGTTGGTCTTTCATGTGGAATTCCAATAAGATTGATTCATGTTTGTGGCAGTAATATGACAAAATGTGGAAAACTTCAAGGGGGCCGAATACTTTTGCAACCCACTGTATATATCTCCATTGCCATATCCTCTTAATGAACTCCCGATTGCTAGTCAATCAAATGTCTTTTTAGCAGCATTTAAAAGCAATCCGTATGCAGCAAAGTCTAAATTCTTGCATAAAACTATGCATCAGACCCATAATCAGACTCCGTCATTAGCAGATAATGAAATGCAATTGTAATTCATGAGAGTCAAATGGACCTATGAAACTATCAATGAACTTTCCTTGCTAGCCAGGGAGAATAAAGATTTTTGTTTAAAAGAATTGTCTGAATATTCTTATGAGGAAATATTACAGAGTATTGAGCAAATCAAATTGTTTGTGCAGCAAGGAATATTTGCATATTCTGCAGTTCAACACTTGTTAAAAGTCCTGGACATTCTTAATAGGAAATATCCTAGTAATGACCTATTTAATCGAGTTAATTCTCTGACAGGAATGAACAAAGCCAAGTCTACTCCAGCTAGCTTCCTGCAGACTGGTCTAACTGTAAATTATACCCAGAATAATTGTTTAGTTCCTGACAAGAATGAATGGGATCCTCCTTTTGAAAAATGGCAAATTGAAGAATTGATTTATGAATTGGAGAATGATCGATATTATGTCTGTAACGATCGGTGTAACACAGAGAGGGTCTGATTATTGGTGATCTGCAGTATCACCAAGAATACTGATATATACCCGATTATTGATGATCTGCAGTATCACCGATAATCAGATATATTACTAACCTCTGGACACCTGAGAGATATGAGTGTTTGGTGCAACAGTAATACTTTGAGAACAATACCAGGAGGACAGGTACAAGGCAGTAAGGAATACTGCTAGAGTATGAATACCTATCAACAGCTTGAGACTCTCCCGCAGGGAAGAGTCAGACTGGGAGAGGGAAGGACCAGAGCGTGAGTGACACCAAAGGGAGGATGTCACTGACAGATCTGTGAACTATCTCTTAACTGGGGAGATAGCTCTCAAGGTCGGACAAGCCAGGTCGGCAACACACGGACATACAAAGTACAAAGACAGGAGACTGATTTGGTAATCCTAAGGCAAGCAGGATTTGGCAACAGAGAATCAGATATAGCGAAGTACCAAATCAGTAAACAGAAGAGTGGTCAGGAAATCAGAAAGTCATAACAGATAATAAACAATGCCTATTCTTGGGTGTGAGGTCCTTGATCATCAACACCCTGGAACTAGTCTGAAGTATAACAGAATGATAACACAGATTCTGACAATAAGGTCTGAGTGCTACCACGTAGTGATCGCAACGGCAGACAACCAGTGAATGACCAGCACCCAGTTTATATAGCCCAGCGCTCTCCAACGCCTCCCCTAAGTGCTGGACTAATGGGAACTGGTACAATCGTCAGCTGAACGGCTTGTTCAGCTGACTCCCTTCTGGCTGTCATAAAAGTTCGGCCTCTCAACGCGCGCGCGTCCTTCTGAACCTGTGTGGACTATCAGTCCCAGCCACACCAGACATGTCTTGCGTACCACCCGCCGCGCTGGACGCGGAGCCAGCCGCACCGCTATCAAGGCATGCGGCGGTTTCTCCGCATTCAGCCATACAGGCAGATGTCGGTCTACGCGTGCAAACCACCGCGTTGGACGCGGAATCAGCTGCCTTGCTCTAAGCGCATGCGGCAGCTTTTCCGCATTTCTCACAGTACACCCCCCCCCCCCCCCTGAGGAGTGGACTCCGGACAGCTCTTACCCGGTTTCTCAGGATATAGGGCATGGAACTCCCTCTTCAATTCATCCGCATGCATGCGGCAATCAGGTACCCATGTTCTTTCCTCAATGCCATAACCCTTCCAGTGAACCAAATACTGTACTGAGTTCAGTTTCCACTTCATACTCAGGTTGGTCGTCCACCATCACAGGGGGAGAAGGAGTGGAATCTACCTGCACTGCTGGCTTAAGCAGGGATACATGGAATGATCTCACACCCCGCATACTGGCAAGGAAGATCAATGGCATAAGTAACATTGTTGATTTTCCTGGTTACAGGGAAAGGACCCACGAAGCTGGGTCCTAGCTTGGGTGAAGGCTGTTTTAGGGCCAAATGACGAGTGGACACCCAGACCAAGTCTCCTGGCTAAAAACTTCCACTCTATGGAACGTTTCTTGTCAGCTTGTCCTTTCTGACTCTGAAAAGCCTTCTCTAGATTCTTTTTTACCATTCCCCAAATGTTTTTAAATTACTTTTGCCAAGCCTCCAGAGCTGGAAACGGAGTAGAGGCCACTGGCAATGGGGAGAACCTAGGCAACCTTCCTGTTACCACCTGAAATGGAGAGAATCCAGAAGAAGAGCTTTTCAAATTATTGTGTGCAAATTCTGCAAATGGCAAAAACTTGACCCAATCAGTCTGTGCATCCGCCACATAACACCTTAAAAACTGTTCCAGAGATTGATTAATTCTCTCGGTCTGACCATTGGTCTGTGGGTGGTAGCCCGACGAAAATGAAAGTTCCATGGCCAACTGATGACAGAATGCCCTCCAAAATTTGGAAACAAATTGGACTCCCCGATCTGACACTATATTCTCCGGAATACCGTGTAGCCGGAAGATATGCAGGATGAAAAGATAGGCCAATTCCTGGGCCGAGGGGAGTCCTTTCAGGGGCACGAAATGGGCCATTTTACTGAATCTGTTGACTACCACCCAAATGACCGACATGCCCTCAGACTTCGGGAGTTCGCCCACAAAATCCATGGACAAATGGGTCCAGGGTTCACTCGGGGTGGGTAAAGGCTGCAATGTTCCCACAGGTGCCTGACGGGAGGGTTTACTTCTTGCACATACTGCACATTCTCTCACATACTCCTTGCAGTCAGTTGCCAAAGAAGGCCACCATGCACACCTAGCAACAAGATCCTGTGTTCTGGTGGCACCAGGATGTCCAGCATTTTTGTGGGAGTGGAACATCTGCAAAATCTGGAGACGGAATGGCAACAGTACAAACATGACCCCTTCAGGCTTTAAGGACTTAAAGTTTTAGTCCAGTTCCTCCAGGTCTCTGTGGCTGCCAACACCACTTTCTGTGGGAGAATAGTCTCTGGGTCTGAGGGCTGTGCTGTCTCTGGCTCGAAACATCTGGATAAAGCGTCTGCTTTAACGTTTTTACTACCCGGGTATACGTGATTATAAATCTGAATCTCAAGAAAAACAATGACCACCGAGCCTGTCGGGGACTCATTCTCTTAGCCCCCTCGATGTATTCCAAATTTTTGTGATCAGTGTAAACTGTAATCGTATGTTCTGCTCCCTCTAGCCAATGACGCCATTCTTCAAAGGCCAATTTAATGGCTAGGAGCTCCCTGTTGCCTATATTGTAATTTTTCTCTGCGGGTTAAAATCTACGAGAGAAATAGGCACACGGGTGTAACCTTCCCTGCAACCCAGAACGCTGAGACAGCACAGCCCCTACCCCAACCTCTGAGGCATCTACCTCCACAATAAAGGGATAGGAGATGTCAACGTGTCTTAAAATGGGTGCAGTACAAAACAATTCCTTCAGGGTGGAGAAAGCAGCAAGAGCTTCGGAGGACCAGTGGTTATTATCTGCCCCTTTCTTTGTGAGACTGGTAAGGGGTGCGATGACTGTGGAGTACCCCTTTATGAACCTTCTATAGTAGTTAGCGAACCCTAAGAATCTCTGGAGAGCCTTCAGACCCACGGGCTGAGGCCACTCCAGAACAGCAGAGACCTTGGCAGGGTCCATAGAAAGGCCCGAGGTAGAAATAATGTACCCCAGAAAGGTGACAGATGTTACCTCAAAAATGCATTTCTCCAATTTGGCATATAACATGTTTTGTCTTAGCTTGTGCAACACAAACCTGACATGATCCCTATGCTCTGAGAGGTTGGCTGAGAATATTAGTATATCATCCAAATATACTAGGACAAATTTGCCTAAAACCTCTCGGAACACCTCATTAATGAGTTCCTGAGAGACGGCCGGGGCGTTGCACAACCCGAAGGGCATCACCAGGTACTCGTAGTGCCCATCGGGGGTGTGTTAAAGGCAGTCTTCCATTCATCGCCCTCTCTGATCCGTACCAGGTTGTATGCACCCCGCAAATCCAATTTTGAGAAAATCTTAGCATTGGTGACCTGAGTAAATAAATCGTCTATCAAAGGCAATGGATAGCGATTTTTTACTGTGATTTTATTCAGGCCCCGATAATCAATGCACGGCCGAAGGCCTCCGTCTTTTTTCTTTACAAAAAAGAAACCTGCACCAGCAGGCGACCGGGAAGGGCGAATGAACCCTTTGGCTAAGTTTTCACGGATGTATTCCTGCATGGCCAACTTTTCGGGCCCAGATAAATTGTAGAGATGACCTCTAGGGGGCATACAACCACACCGGAGATCAATAGGACAATCGAAAGGGCGGTGTGGAGGAAGTTTATCGGTCGATTTAGGACAAAACACGTCAGCAAACTCAGAATACTGATCTGGCAATCCTTCCACATGAATCTTGGTCTCATCTAAGATTACTTTCACTAAACAATGATGAAAACACTGGGAAGACCAGCTCGTTAGCTGACCAGTAGCCCAGTTAATCTGAGGTGAGTGAAGTTGTAACCAAGGCATGCCAAGAATGATCGTGGAGGTTGTCATACGTAACACAAAAAAAAACAAATCTTCCCTATGCAACACCCCAATAGCGACCCCCACTTCTGGAGTCTGTGACAGAGGACTGTTACCCTGCAGAGGGGAATCATCTACTGCAGTAACCTGTATCTGTGGTTCTACCGGGGTGACCAGAATACCCAATTTCTTTGCAAATTCAAAATCCATAAAATGGTACAGGGAAGAAGCAAACGTTTATCATCTAGGGGTAAAAATTGCTTGCCTAGGGTATTACCCCCGACTACACCTAGGCAGTAGCGTTTCCCGACTTCTTAGGGCAATTCTGTACTCTATGACCCCCCTCTGCACAATAAAGACAGAGACGCTCTGAGATTCTGCGTTTCCGCTCCACTTGAGACAACTTTGACCGACCATCTGCATTGGCTCTGGTGGAGGTGAAGCGGGTGGAAGTGGAGTTACTGGGGGAGCAGCGTGGGACACCATTCTTACATGGTTCTTACCCCGGGTCTGTCTCTGATATCGCAGCCGGCGATCTATCCTGATGGCCGATGAAATAGCTTCATCGATGGACTTAGGTTCCGGCTGACTTAACATAAGATCGGAGACCTCGTCTGACAACCCTGATAAAAAACAATCTAAAAGGGCAAATGTGTCCCACCTGGCCGATACTGACCATCTCCTAAATTCAGCAGCATAATCTTCAACCGGACTCTTGCCTTGATGTAAAAGTTTGAACTTCCGCTCAGAAGTCGAGGCAATGTGTAATGATCTCCTCAGCTGCCTGCGCAGGCAGGCAGCTTTTTGACCTTCAGGTCTGCATTCTGCAGGTCTCTGGAAGAGAGACCTTTTGTCAGTTTTGCAGCTTGCTGCTGCTAGAGAATTTGCATACGTTGGTCATGCAAATTTCCTAGCCACATCCTCTGGAGGTTTGTACTATAAATACCATGTGATATCACAGACCTGGGCTGGTCATAAGGGTTATTCCTGTGAAACACTCCTGGAGTGTCAGCCTTGCTCATTGTTTAAAGATTAGCTTAGAGTAATTCCTGGGACTGCACTAGGCAGATTCCCTAGTGCAGTTAGAATTGCATATCTGTTTTGTTTGTCTGTTGCGATTGTTCTGTCCCAGCGGTGGTCGACAGGAAGTTGTTCTAAACTTTGTTCTTGGAGTATAGCTGGAGCACCGGTTGCTACCAGCTATCTCATCTATTCTGTCTTGCCTGGATCGCACTCGCCTAGCACTAGTGCTGTGGATCCGTCTGATCTCCATCTGTCTTGCTGTTATCTCTCACTTATTCCTGTTTTCATGTATCTGTCTTGTCTGCTACGAACGCTTGCTGGAGGCTCGGTGAGGTAATCGTTAAGCAAGCGCTCACATCCTCTGTTTCATGTTTGTCTGTTGGTGGTTAGTTAGGCATGCTTGTCTCTGTTGTGCTTAACACGCGGAGACCGCGCATAAACACGTGCACTGTTGCGAATGAGTGCGGTGTTCGCGTTTAGTTAGCGTTTGTTATTTTCCTTATCTTCTCATTGTATGATTTGCTGTGCCTTTGCTACTCTCGTTCTCTGCCTTGCTGTAGCCTTGTGTCACCTCTGGCAATCGCCTCTCCCACGATTGCGTTCCTACTTCATATCTGCTGTTGTGTATGCATCGTCGCAGGTTGGCGACTAGTTTGGTGCACACACATACAATCTGTCCCTTTGCTCAATCTCATTCGCAATCGCTTCTCAGGCGATTGTGTTCTCACTCGGTTTCCTTTGTTGTGTGTCCGCCGTCGCAGGGTGGCGGCTAGATTGGTGGACATACATACATTCCTCATCTGTGCTTATTCAGTCTTGTGTCGCTGTTAGCAATCGCCATCTCTGGCGATTGCTTTCTCACCTGTTCTTCATGGTTGTGTGTTCATCGTCGCAGGGTGGCGACTAGATTGGTGGACACACATACCCTCTGTCACTTTGATCTCTCTCTTTCAGGGCTATCTTGCCCTGCGTTTCTTCCCTTCGTGCAATTCCTGTCTTGCGTCTGTGGCAGGGCAGAGGAGCTGTTCCTCTGCACTCCACAGCTCCACCTGCCGACAGGAATTTCCCTCTACAGGTGCATTGCACCTTTTGCTGGGTTCCCTCAAATTATACGCTTGTGGAGGATTTCCGCCGTGTCAGCGCACGTCTTGTGCGCTGATCACGGAGAGAATTCCACAATCGTTACACAATGTCTGGATCGTCTTAAATTATAGCCATAGCTTTAAAAAATTCCTCTACAGGGGTCAGGGCCTGGTGACTGGTGGGAAGGCTATACGCCCAAGTCTGAGAATCGCCAGATAACAAGGTTTTAATAAAGGTAACCCTTTGGGCCACAGTTCCTGAAGAATTAGGTCTTAACTCAAAGTATGATAACACTCTACTTCTAAAATTTCGGAAGTCAGATCTATGACCAGAAAATTTTTCAGGTACAGGCATACGTATGTCTGTGCTAAGAGGAGATCGCACATCCTTCACAGCCGTCTGGAGGGTTTGTAAAGATCCAGACAAAGCGTCCATTACCATCTGGTGACTGTCCAGCACAATATTGATGTTTTCCACAGAAGTGGTAAGTGTGCCCAGACGGCTGGTGAGTGTGTCCATTTTCATTTTTTGGTCTGCCGTTCTGTAACGATCGGTGTAACACAGAGAGGGTCTGATTATTGGTGATCTGCAGTATCACCAAGAATACAGATATATACCCGATTATTGATGATCTGCAGTATCACCGATAATCAGATATATTACTAACCTCTGGACACCTGAGAGATATGAGTGTTTGGTGCAACAGTAATACTTTGAGAACAATACCAGGAGGACAGGTACAAGGTAGTAAGGAATACTGCTAGAGTATGAGTACCTATCAGCAGCCTGAGACTCTCCCACAGGGAGGAGTCAGACTGGGAGAGGGAAGGACCAGAGTGTGAGTGACACCAAAGGGAGGATGTCACTGACAGATCTGTGAACTATCTCTTAACTGGGGAGATAGCTCTCAAGGTCGGACAAGCCAGGTCGGCAACACACGGACATACAAAGTACAAAGACAGGAGACTGATTTGGTAATCCTAAGGCAAGCAGGGTTTGGCAACAGAGAATCAGATATAGCGAAGTACCAAATCAGTAAACAGAAGAGTGGTCAGGAAATCAGAAAGTCATAACAGATAATAAACAATGCCTATTCTTGGGTGTGAGCTACGTGATCATCAACACCCTGGAACTAGTCTGAGGTATAACAGAATGATAACACAAGTCCCTTATCTTGGGTGTGAGGTCCTTGATCATCAACACCCTGGAACTAGTCTGAAGTATAACAGAATGATAACACAGATTCCTAATCTTGGGTGTGAGGTCCTTGATCATCAACACCCTGGAACTAGTCTGAAGTATAACAGAGTAATAGCACAGATTCTGACAATAAGGTCTGACTGCTACCACATAGTGATCGCAACGGCAGACAACCAGTGAATGACCAGCACCCAGTATATATAGCCCAGCGCTCTCCAGCGCCTCCCCTAAGCGCTGGACCAATGGGAACTGGTACAATCGTCAGCTGACCGGCTTGGTCAGCTGACTCCCTTCTGGCTGTCATAAAAGTTCGGCCTCTCAACGCGCGCACGTCCTTCTGAACCTGTGTGGACTATCAGTCCCAGCCACACCAGACATGTCTTGCGTACCACCCGCCGCGCTGGATGCGGAGCCAGCCGCACCGCTATCAAGGCATGCGGCGGTTTCTCCGCGTTCAGCCATACTGGCAGATGTCGGCCTAAGCTTGCAAACCGCCGCGTTGGACGCGGAATCAGCCGCCTTGCTCTGAGCACACGCGGCGGCTTTTCCGCGTTTTCTCACAGTGTCTATGAATTTTACACTGCTAAGAGCGACATGGTTTTGCATGCATGCATTGAGTCTGCTTCTTCTTTGATTGAAATTAATCTGTGTGTGCATGACTTTGTGATTCCGCTAATTGATGCATGGAATGAGATCTTTAGTGATTGCTCTGGGAGTCAGTATGAGCAACACTCAGTAACCAATCTCAATTTGGTCTCTTCATTGCCCATAGCAACCAATCATTTGTGTAGCCACACTAACTTAAGACGTTCCATTTTTGATTCTGGGATGCTGAGAATCCCTAAGCAATTACCTTCTGTAAAGAAAAATGCTAATTCTGTTTTGCCCCTAGCAACAACATCACCTGCTAGCTTTGTTTCCCTACAACCAAAAAGAGATGCACACCTTGCTTCTCTAACTCATTATAATGGAGGCGAGAAGTATTTTCCGACTTTCTTGCAGAATTGCAACATTTTGAATTTATGTTCTTTTTTCAGATCAGCTACATCCTTTCAGTAGTCCAGATTTATTATCTTATATCTGCTTGATAGCAAGATGAGAACCTGGGATGAGGAAGTTGCTGATGAAAATGAGGAGGTTTTTGATGACCCCCTGGAATTTGTTAAATTAATTGCAAAACGTTTTGCGAAAAAATACAAACTGATTCCTACTGATTTGTTTTCTGCATCCTGCAAACCATATGATCCAGCAGACACCAATGGATGCACTACATCAGTTCCCAAATCTCAGCAATCATGTTTAGTAACCTTAGAACCCCAGCATCTGAATTTTCCAATTTTACAGTTGAACGGTGGTTCAGATGCGCAAACATTGTGTCCTGATCTTCCTGTTTTAACAACTCGTTCTTGTTCCGTGAATGGTTCATAGCATCTCTTATGTGAACCTGAAATCACAGAATCATTGCCTTGTCCGGAAAATTTTCCAGTAAATTGCCCTATACCATGAATTACGCAGTAGTTCTGTCCAATGAAGCTCAGGTCACAGAATCATTATGCTGTCCAGCAGGTGCTATCACGGTTCTGCCCTGCAACATGGACTGTTCAGTGATCCTGTCCAGTGAAGCTAAGATAGCAGAGTCTTATGCTTCACCCAGTACTTTGGATACTTCAATATCTCTAGCAGAGGACTCAGAGGCACTGCTTACCTCAGTGGGTGTTGCAGTAATATTCACCTGTTTAGCAGCTGTCTTAGAATTACAGTCTACTTTAAATAAACTTGATGAATCTTTGTCCAGTGAAGCATTGTTCTCGTCCGAGGGTATTTTGGATACATTGCCCTGTACACAGTCTGATATTACTAAGGTTGTGGAGTCCTGTCTGATGTCGTAGCAGCCGGGAAACTCCTGCCCTGTCCTCTGAATATTTCAGAAGTCTTGCCCTGTAACATGCATAATTCTGACTCTCTGGTAAAAATAATAGAAGTCTCAGAATTTCAGTTCGGTTTAGTGAGTGTTCCTGAAACCCTTCCTTGTATCTTGGAAAATTCTGGTTCTCTGTCCAGTGTGGCAGAGGTTCCATGGTTCTCTTTCTGTCCAGTGAGTTCCCCAGTTTTGCCCAGTTCAGTGGGGGTTGCTGCAATACTGACTTGTTTTACAGCTCTTTTGGAGCTCCAATCCAGTGTACTAGATGAATCGCTGTCCAGTTCAGAGGAAGTTGTGGAACCCGTACCCCTATTCTGTACCAGTGTGCCCAGATGTGCTCTGTGTGCCAGAATGCCCAAGTGTGTCTAACGAGTCAGCATACTCAGATGCTTCCTTAGTGGAGACATGTTCTGATATTGCCAGCAGGGTGCAACGATTGTGGAATTCTCTCAGTGATCAGCGCACAAGACGTGCGCTGACACTGCGGAAATCCTCCACAAGCGTGTAATTTGAGGGAACCCAGCAAAAGGTGCAATGCACCTGTAGAGGGAAATTCCTGTCGACAGGTGGAGCTGTGGAGTGCAGAGGAACAGCTCCTCTGTCCTGCCACAGACGCCAGACAGGAATTGTACGAAGGGAAGAAACGCAGGGCAAGATAGCACTGAAGGAGAGAGAGCACAGGGACAGATTGTATGTGTGTGCACCAAACTAGTCGCCAACCCGCGACGGTGCATACACAACAGCAGATATGAAGTGGGAATGCAATCGCGAGAGAGGCGATTGCCAGAGGTGACACAAGGCTACAGCAAGGCAGAGCACGAGAGTAGCAAAGGCACAGCAAATCATACAATGAGATAAGGAAAACAACAAACGCTAGCTAAACGCAAACACCGCACTCATTCGCAACAGTGCACGCATTTATGCGCGGTCTCCGCGTGTTAAGCACAACAGACAAGCACGCCTAACTAACCACCGACAGACAAACATGAAACAGAAGACGCGAGCCCTTGCTTAACGGTTACCTCACCAAGCCTCCAGTAAGCGTTCGCAGCAGACAAGACAGATACACGAAAACAGGAATAAGTGAGAGATAGGATCCACAGCACTAGCGCAAGAGGCTAGTGCTATCCAGGAAGACAGAACAGAAGGATCCACAGCACTAGCGCAAGGCGAGTGCGATCCTGGCAAGACAGATCAGATGAGATAGCTGGTAGCAACCGCTGCTCCAGCTATACTCCAGGAACAAAGATCAGAACGACTTCCTGTTGACCACCGCTGGGACAGGACAATCGCAACAGACAAACAAAACAGATATGCAATCCTAACTGCACTAGGGAACCTGCCTAGTGCAGTCCCAGGAATTACTCTAGGCTAATCTTCAAACAAAGAGCAAGGCTGACACTCCAGGGGTGTTACACAGGACTAACCCTTATGACCAGCCCAGATCTGTGATATCACATAGTATATATAGAGCAAGCCTACAAAGGATGTGGCTAGGCAATCTGCATGACAAACGTATGCAAATTCCTCAGCAGCAAGCTGCACAACTTACAAAGGTCTCTCTTCCAGAGACCTGCAGAATGCAGACCTGAACAGTGGTCAAAAGGCTGCCTGCCTGCGCAGGCAGCCGAGCGGATCCTCACAGTACCTCCCCCCCTCTAGGGTCGGATTCCAGACGAGCCTCTAACCTGATATTTGCAAAAGACTCTAACTGAAGACTCATGAAGGTCAGGACAGCCCGACAAGACCCAATTCCAGAGTCAACCCACCCGAAACCGACCTCATCGGAAGGAGAAGCCACCGAAACATGCCCATCAGTACCACAAGTCTCAGTGTAACACCCATCAGGACTGTGAATGCCAGAGAAGAGCCATCGACACCCACCGAGCCATGCCCACCACCTTCCAAGGACTGTCTAAAAATACCAAACCTGCCACAATACCCATTCGAAGTGTCCCTTTCCTCAAAGCACCCACTGCTGATCTCATCCAAGGTACCAGGAAATATTTCTCCAAGGATCTCCCAGAACACTTTGAAGCTACGCAGAGATCCCAGGAGGGCAGAACGATCACCAGGCTCACATGGAGAACTATCAAGAACCCCTATGGAACCAATGACAATTCCGGATTCAGAATTACCAGGACAAGCATCAAGAACAGTGCCTTCAGGGACCACCTCTGGGCATGCAGGCAGGCAGGCACCATCAGAACAGGTTTCCATCGAGGAAGCATCTGAGCAGGCTGGCAACCGAGACACACTTGGGCTTTCTGGGTCACAGAACACATCGGGGTACACTAGCCCAAGGGGAACCTCAGGACACGTCGAAGAACTGCCAACCTCAGAGTCTGTCACGACAAGACCAAAACCAGAACCGGGCAGAGAATCATCACGAGCAGTGGTCACAAGCACTGGACTTTCAAAAGAAGGCTTGGACTCAAACCTAGAAATCTCTGTGACAATAATATCATCATTGACTACATATGAGTGAAGCTCCACCAGAGCTGCAAAGGTAGTCAGCACAACCGCAATGCCTACTGAAGTGGGCAACACCTCAGAAGGACTTGGGGGGCAGGAGACTTCTCCTACAAGTTCTGCATCCTTTGGGAGGAACTCGGAGGTCTCCAGGACATCAGACAAAACCTAAGAAACATCATTTTCCAAGTTTTCTGAAAAGGATTCTGAACTATCCATGTTACAGGGCAAAACTGGAACTTTATTTTGTGGACAGGGTAGATGTCCCAGGGAAGGTTCCACCATAAACTGAGACTGAATTTCATCATCATGAGCGGAATGTACAGGAATATTTACTGGAACACACACTGACTCCCTAACTTTAATCTCACTGCACCCAGAATTCTGCGTAGCAGTCAAACTAGCTTGCAACTCCAAAACTGCAGAAAAACAGGTGAGTATAGTAGCAATACCTAGATGAGCCTCTAGGGACACTGCAGGAGACTCTAAACAAGGCCATATTAACTCATCCAGAGTACAGGGTGCAGAATCAGCATTTTCCTCAGAACAAGAAAGGGACTCACAAATGTCAGTGCGAGTGGAGATCATGTTTTCATTCATGGTACAGGGCAGATTCAGAGAAAGCTTCTCTGGGCAGAGCAAAGAAGCTTCAGCATCAGATTCGCAAAACCGAAGCGCTGTCTCACTCTTAAATTCAGCTAACAATGTCAAATCTGAGGAGTCAGAACGCAAAACTTGCGAATCAAAAATCGCTTTAGGTTGTGAAACTGACGCTTCCATAGCGCAAACCTCCGCGATCTGCGGGGCAGACTGTAAAGCGTTCAGGACAGAAACACTGGAGCAACTGTCACCAGGCAACGGGCCCTTACAGGTGTGAACAGGGTGAGACAAAGACGCATTTGCAGTAGAAATAGCGACAACATCTGGAAAAACTTTATTAGACATATTAATTTTACTTTTGATGCTGCATAATTTAGGAATTTTCCCCATAGCAGGATCACAGATGGAAGATCTTAAAGATCTGTCTCTAAATGACAAGGGGTCCCACACATCCTTGAGAAAACTGGCACATTCATGCTGATCACAATCTGCAGGAACATCAGAGAAACAGGCATCAGATCGCACAGATTCAAACTGCACGCAGTCAGGAGAGAATCCTCCAGGATTCGCACAGGAATCGACCACAGTGGCACACCCACTCATTTTAGATCGCACAATGTCACGACTCACATGCTTTACCCCAGAAAGGCAGGAACAATCGTCTGACAACGATGTCTCTTTATTGGAATCAATTGATTGGTGTGTGTACAACTCATCCAAAATCGTCTGCCATACATAAATCACCAGATCCACATCACCCTCGTCACATTCATCGGAATCAATCAAAAGGTACATAGAATCGAGACAATCATTGAAGACATCTTCGCTTTTTGTGATGTAAAAATCGCAAAAGGCTTTCCAATCAAAATCAAATTCCTCCATCAAGGCCCCAATGTCCCATGAGGCAAATGGAGGTTCAAACAGGCCAGTATCCAGATAATCTCCATATGGGTGGAGTTCAGGAACAAGAACAGATTTTTTTACCTGCTTTAATATAGTGTGCGGTCCTACCTATAATAGGATCCACATAAACTTTGGATTGGGGCGAAAAACTCGGAGACTGAGCAACATCATTGTAAACATCATTATCATACTGAATGGTTTTGCACTTTTCAGACTTGACAGAAATAACCTCTTTATTTGTGGTTGCTATGGGCAACGGATCTTTTGGCTGCCAAGCCGAATCAGCAGATTGGCCTGCAAGCACCATTAACATATGGTAATGACACAGAAATGTTGCATAACCTAATCTGATCAGCATCATGCACTGCAGGAAAAAACTCATAGAAATAACCTGGCAGGGGAATTGTAAGCTTACGAGAAAATACATGACTCGGAAATCTGCGAGGGTTATGTCTCAGATTCTCGTGTCTGGCATACTCATCAGCCCACACAAACAGATCCCCTTGGAAAAGATTGTAAGCAATCTGACCACTCCAAGTGGAAGTATTGGTGGCCTGAAATTCAGGATTTGCCAAGAATCTGGAACATTCTGATATAAACTCATCTCTGGTTTCAGAGTCCAGTATCTTAAACCTCTTAAAGATACAGGACCCATATTTGACCAAATCGTACAAATCGGAAATTCCCTCTACACTGGGAATTTTGGTTTGGCTGGTCATACTGTAACGATTGTGGAATTCTCTCCGTGATCAGCGCACAAGACGTGCGCTGACACTGCGGAAATCCTCCACAAGCGTGTAATTTGAGGGAACCCAGCAAAAGGTGCAATGCACCTGTAGAGGGAAATTCCTGTCGACAGGTGGAGCTGTGGAGTGCAGAGGAACAGATCCTCTGCCCTGCCACAGACGCCAGACAGGAATTGTACGAAGGGAAGAAACGCAGGGCAAGATAGCCCTGAAGGAGAGAGCGCACAGGGACAGATTGTATGTGTGTGCACCAAACTAGTCGCCAACCCGCGACGGTGCATACACAACAGCAGATATGAAGTAGGAACGCAATCGCGAGAGAGGCGATTGCCAGAGGTGACACAAGGCAGAGCATGAGAGTAGCAAAGGCACAGCAAATCATACAATGAGGAGATAAGGAAAATAACAAACGCTAGCTAAACGCGAACACCGCACTCATTCGCAACAGTGCACGCGTTTATGCGTGGTCTCCGCATGTTAAGCACAACAGAGACAAGCACGCCTAACTAACCACCGACAGACAAACATGAAACAGAAGACGCGAGCGCTTGCTTAACGGTTACCTCACCGAGCCTCCAGCAAGCGTTCGTAGCAGACAAGACAGATACACGGAAACAGGAATAAGTGAGAGATAGGATCCACAGCACTAGCGCAAGAGGCTAGTGCGATCCAGGAAGACAGAACAGAAGGATCCACAGCACTGGCGCAAGGCGAGTGCGATCCTGGCAAGACAGATCAGATGAGATAGCTGGTAGCAACCGCTGCTCCAGCTATACTCCAGGAACAAAGATCAGAACGACTTCCTGTCGACCACCGCTGGGACAGGACAATCGCAACAGACAAACAAAACAGATATGCAATCCTAACTGCACTAGGGAACCTGCCTAGTGCAGTCCCAGGAATTACTCTAGGCTAATCTTCAAACAAAGAGCAAGGCTGACACTCCAGGGGTGTTACACAGGACTAACCCTTATGACCAACTCAGATCTGTGATATCACATAGTATATATAGAGCAAGCCTACAAAGGATGTGGCTAGGCAATCTGCATGACAAACGTATGCAAATTCCTCAGCAGCAAGCTGCACAACTGACAAAAGGTCTCTCTTCCAGAGACCTGCAGAATGCAGACCTGAACAGTGGTCAAAAGGCTGCCTGCCTGCGCAGGCAGCTGAGCGGATCCTCACACAGGGCTGGTCAAATCCGATCCGGATGCTACTCTGATAGTAGCTATCCGGATTTCTCCCAGTAATGCATTGCGGCCTGGGCAGGGGGTTTAGTCTTACCTATCATGATGTCTTCTTTGTCCGTCCCTCTGCGCTTCCCACGATGCGCTCAAATCCGGCGTCACGTGACTATACACTTCCCCCTTCAACCCGGAAGGAGGAAGTGTTTTTAGTCACGTGACGCCGGATTGGAGCGCATCGTGGGAGGCGCCGAGGGATGGACAAAGAAGACGTCATGATAGGTAAGATTAAACCCCCCGCCCAGGCCGCAATGCATTACTGGGAGAAATCCAGATAGCTACTATCCGAGTAGCATCCAGATCGGATTTGAGCAGCACTGATTGCCAGTCTGCCTGCATGCCCAGAGATGGTTCTGGTCCCTGAAAGCCCTGATCTTGATGTTTGTCCTTGTAACCCTGACTCTGGAATTGCCCTAGGTTCCATAGGGGTTCTTGATAGTTCTCCATGTGAGCCTATAGGGCGTTCTAACCTCTTGGGATCTCTATGGAGCTTCAAAGTGTTCTGGGAGATTTCTGAGGAAACTTGTCCTGGTCAGTGTTGCTCGGATAGTACTTTTTAAAATTCGAATTGATCCGGATCCGGATTTTCAGCTATCCGGACCCGATTTGGATATCCGAATCCAAACTTTTAGCTATCCGCATGAACGGGGATATCCGAACGCATTATCCGCGGATATCCGACCTATTCGGATATCTGGATAAAGAAACTGGAAGTTCCTTTCAAAATGCTTTAAAACCATTCCTAACCTTTAAAAACACCTTCTAGCCTCTTACCCACCTCCCTTCTCCCTTCCTCATCTTCCCGGGATTTGTAGGATGTCAAAAGCACACTCACATACATTAGCCAGGAATCGAACCCAGGTCAACTGCGTGGAGGGCAGTGATGCTCACCACTATACTATCAAAACTACAGCACGCTCACATACATTCGCCAGAAATCAAACCCAGGAATTGAACCCAGGTCAAGAGCGTGGAGGGCAGCTATGCTCACCACTATACTACCAACACTACAGGCTGAAGCCAGCCTAGCTGGCCTGGGAAGGATGAAAAGCTAGGTAGGTGGCCATGCAACCATTCCTGCTAACTTAACCTCCTTGCCGGTTATCCCGAGCTCAGCTCGGAGTAACCTGCGCAGGAGGATTTCTCAGGCCCCGCTTGGCCGATTTGCATAATTTTTTTTTGTTACATGCAGCTAGCACTTTGCTAGCTGCTTGTAACATTCGATCGCCGCCGCTACCCGCCGCGCCAAGCCGCCCCCCCCCCCCCGCCCCAGACCCCTGCGCAGCCTGGCCAATTAGTGCCAGGCAGCGCTGAGGGGTGGATCGGGATTCCCTGTGACGTCCCGACGTCCATGACGTCGGTGACGTCATCCCGCCCCGTCGCCATGGTGACCAGGGAAGCCCTGCAGGAAGTCCCATTCTGAACGGGATTCCCTGCTTACTCTGATCGCCGAAGGCGATCGGAGTGGGTGGGGGGATGCCGCTGCTCAGCGGCTATCATGTAGTGAGCCCTGGGCTCGCTACATGATTTAAAAAAAAATATATAAAAAAAAGTTCTGCACTGCCTCCTTGCCGGCGGGAATTAGACTGGCAAGGAGGTTAAAGCTTACTTGTGTCTTACAACACATTGGGCCTGATTCACAAAGCGGTGCAAACTTTTTCACGGACTTTTGCGCGCGCAATTTGCCGCGATCGCGCAAATCGCGACAAATTGCGCGCGCAAAAGTCCACGAAAAAGTTTGCACCGCTTTGTGAATCAGGCCCATTGACTTAAGACTTTACCAAATCCAATGCTCCAATATGGGGAAGCTTCTCTGTTTGCTGTTTTTTTTTTATTTTTATTTTTTTTTTAACTGTGGTGTCACAGTTCACTCATCTCTTCAACTACAAGAGAGGCCCAGCAGTAGTCTTAGCTACCGTAATATCTATGTTACGGCAGGGCCCTTATTACACTTTCTCTTACAGGGCTATGGAAACCATTTTGCCCATGCGATAAAGCGAGGTGCAAAAATGAAATCATGCTTAGCAGAGGATGGCTTTCAATCCATCAACCTCTGGGTTATGGGCCCAGCACACTTCTGCTGCACCACTCTGCAGTCTGCTTACATTTGCATACAATCTTCAAGTTTAAGAAGGGTACATTAGTTCCCTTCACAAAACACAAAAGGCAAGGGTGTCCCTGAACCACCAACCTTTTGGTTAACAGCTAAATGCACTAACCAATTGTGCCACAAGGACTGTGTATAGGTCATGGCTGCTAAATGGCTATCTGGGGTTTTCTTCGGACAACTGTTAAGCACAAAATGCAAGGCCATCCCTGGGTGGGCTTGAACCACCAACCTTTTGGTTAACAGCCAAATGCACTAACCAGTTGTGCCACAAGGACTGTGTATAGGTCATGGCTGCTAAATGGCTATCTGGGGTTTTCTTCGGACAACTGTTGAGCACAAAATGCAAGGCCATCCCTGGGTGGGCTTGAACCACCAACGTTTTGGTTAACAGCCAAATGCACTAACCAATTGTGCCACAAGGACTGTGTATAGGTCATAGCTGCTAAATGGATATCTGGGTTTTTTTTTCGGACAACTGCTGAACACAAAATACAAGGCCATCCCTGGGTGGGCTTGAACCACCAACCTTTCAGTTAACAGCCAAATGCACTAACCAGTCGTGCCACAAGGACTGTGTATAGGTCATAGCTGCTAAATGGCTATCTGGGGTTTTCTTCGGACAACTGTTGAACACAAAATGCAAGGCCATCCCTAGCAGGAAGGGTTGCATGGCCATCTAGCTTTTCATCCTTCCCACCCTTGCCCTGGAATCTTTCAGACTTCAAATTGCTGTCCTTTGCTGTGTGTGTTACACCAGCATCATCATCCAGGGGGGCACATGATCTTTCTGATTCTGAAGTCTTGAATTGAACCTTGTAAGCAGTTTCACCATGTGTCCCACTGCTTTCATCTAGCAAATTAGGCAAATAAACAAGCTAATTTTTCTCTTGGGTAAATCACAATGGTACATGCTAGGCTGGCTTCAGTATGTAGTGCTGTCGGTAGTATAGTGGTGAGCATAGCTGCCCTCCAAGCAGTGGGCCTGGGTACGATTCCTGGCCAATGCATGTAAGCTGGCTTTTAACATCCTACAAATCCGAGAGAGAGAGAGAGAGAGAGAGAGAGAGAGAGGAGGTGTGTGTGTGTGTGTCTTTTTGCCATTGAACCTGTAATCCGGATATCTGGGAGAAATTTGCGGATATCCGGGTTGGCTGTAAAAATATCTGCAGATAGCTATCCGGATTTTTTAAAAAATCCAGAATTCGAATCGGATAGTGTAAAAAAGTTCGGATATCCGGGTTACGAAATCCGGATGAGCATCCCTGGTCCTGGTGCCTTGGACTGGTTCAACAGTGGGTATTGTGTTGGTAAGGACAGTTCCGGTGGGCATTGCAAAAGGTTTGGCATTTTTGGACAGTACCTGGAAGGTGGTGGGTATCGCTCAGAGAGTTTCGGGGGGCTTTTTCCTGGAAATCATGGTTCTGATGGGTATCACACTTGGGCTTGTAGTACTGATGGGCATGGTTCTGTAGGTTCTGGTTCCGATTGGTCCATTCTTGGTGAGACTGATTCTGGAATTTGGTCTTGTCGAGCTGTCCCGCCCTTCATGAGTTATCAGTCAGATCAGTTTGCTGGATTTTCCGCATCTGTTTTTTTGGTTTGGGTGGTTCAGGAAAATTGTGCCAGTTTCTATAGGCGTCTTGAAGCTGCCTTTAAAGGAGAGGGGTACTGTAAGGATTCCTTCTGTGGCGTGTTCTGTCCATTGCGATGGAGCCGCAAACGGACAATTCTGGCTTGTCAGCCTGCATTCGGTTGTGCATTCGCAATGAGTCACATTGTCATTTGCAATTGCTCTGCAGTTCTGGGCAGCTCAGAATGCTGTCGTCATTCCACTGATGGCTTACTACAGCTGAACTGCAGCCAGAGAGCCCTGGATTTCCTGCATGCATGTTGTTGCATAGGACTGCATGCATTTGTACAGATAGTCTTTCAGCTAGCAAATGGTAACCAAGCCAGCTCAGGATTGAATGATTACCATTCAGCTGTGTGGAGATTTGCATGCTTGCATCCATTGGCTGATGCCAGCATAAAAGACTGCCTCCCCTTTTAGACCTCGCCCGTCATAGTTTCAGCTCTGTCTAAGCTTTTACTGGGTCCTTTGATACTGTGAAATATATTCCTTCTAGTTCAGTTATCTTGTGGAGCTATGATTATATATTTCCCACGGGGACATATATACGTACTCCTTCTAGTGCAGAGATTTTGTATTGTTTGTATCGCCTAGTTAGTTCGCTATATTGCTCCAGTCCAGATCTAGCTAGTGTCCTTGCTTATGTATGTATGTATATATATATATATATATATATATATATATATATATATATATATATTATTATATATATATATATATATATATATATATATATATATATATATATATATGCTCATCGCCAACATATACATATTCTAGTCAGCGTTTGCTATTTTCCTTGTATCCGTGTTACGGTGATATATCAGTGTCGCTGATATATATACGTACACGAACTGTTGATATCCTGTGTTCAGCTAGTCAGTTTTTAGCATCTTTCGGTAGTTTGCGCTTAGCGTGATCACCCAAGCTTAGCTAGCCTAGTCCTGTCCTTGCGAGATAGCCATTGCTGCAGTTGCTATTGGTTACCTCACTCTTGTCTTTGTGAATGCTTGCTGTCACTGAGGCAGTGAATAGATTAGCAAGCATTCATTCTGTTAGCCTCTGTCCTCCTCCTAGTCCTGTACTTGCGAGGTAGCCATTGCTGCGGTTGCTATTAGCTTCCTCACTCCAGTCTGTCTTGTATCTGTCTGAATGTTTGCTATCGCAAGAGCAGCGCAACATCGCACTGCACTGCCATTGCATCTTATCAGAAGCCCAGAGCTGCAGTTGCTCTGGGCAGCCTGTGTAGCCTCTTTCATTATCCAGCTCTTAGCCTTGTTGTGCTGGGTAGTCATAAAGTATGACCCCCCCAGCGTTACAGTAGCTATATGCAGTGATGGGTATTACAATGTGCACCTGTCACATCCAGACAGGTAGCGGACAGGCACAGTGACACTGTGTGCGCTCAACTCACGTAGGTGGGTGGGTGCACAGTGAACAACAGGTAGGTAGGTATATGCAGTGATGGGTATTACAATGTGCACCTGTCACACACAGACAGGTTGCAGACAGGCACAGTGACACTGCGTGCGCTCAGCTCACGTAGGTAGGTGGGTGCAATGTGAACAACAGGTAGGTAGGTGTAATGATCTGCTCTGCTGTCTGCACAGGCAGACAGCTTTTTGACCATTTTGTAGCTCTGAGCGTTGCAAGTCTCTGGAAAGGAGACCTGTCTTCACTCTGCAACTTGCTGAGCTGCTGTTCTGGTGAGGAATTTGCATCCACTTGACATGCAAATTGCTTAGCTGCTTCCTTTGATGGCTTGCAGTATAAATACCATTTTCTCCCAGAATCCCTTGCTGGTCATGATGGTTTGTTCCTGCTAACTCACCTGGAGTATCAGCCTTTGCTATTGTTTGCTAAGATTATCTTAGAGTAATTCCTTGGGACTGCACTAGGCATCCCTTCTAGCGTAGTCAGATTGTATTATCTGTTTTTCCTTGTACTGTCTATCTTTTGCGATTGTCTTGTCGCCAGCGGCGGTTGGCAGGAAATCGTTCTGTCTGTACTCCATCTTAGGGGTGCAAGTCAGAGCAGCGGTTGCTACTGGTTGATTCATCTGTTGTCTGTCTGGATCGCATCCGCTCTATCGGTAGTGGCGGTGGTTCCTTCTGTGCTCTGTCTGGGAGTGTAGGCCAGAGCTGCGGTTGCTGCTGGCTACTCCTTCTCTCTGTCTTGTCTGGTACGAACGCTTGCTGTAGGCTCGGTGAGGTAACCGTTTAGCAAGCGTTCGCGTTCTCTATTTCGTGTTTATGTTACATTGGTTAGTTAGGGTGGCATGCTTATCACTGGGCGCCTAACGCGCGGTGATCGTGTCTTTAACGTGTCCGCTGTTGCGAATGAGTGTGGAGTTCGCGTTTAGCTAGCGTTTGTTATTTTCTTTGACGTTCTGATCATTGTTATTTGCTATGTCTTTCTTGCTACACTTGTGCTCTGTCTAATTTGGTCTTGTGTCACTATTGGCAATCGCCACTCTTGCGATTGCTTTCCTACTTCGTTTCCGCTGTTGTGTGTTCACCGTCGCTGGGTGGCGACTAGATTGGTGGACACACATACATTCTGTCTCTGTGCTCTCTCTCTTTAAGGGCTATCTTGCCCTGCATTGCTTCAACTCGTACAATTCCCATCAGACATCTGTGGCAGTGCAGAGGCTGTGTTCCTCTGCACTCCACAGCTCCATCTGCCGGTGGGAATTTCCCTCTACAGGTGCATAGCACCATAGCTGGGTTCTGTTAAATTACACGCTTGTGGAGGATTTCCGCAGTGTCAGTGCGCATCTTGTGCGCTGACCGCGGAAATAATTCCACAATCGTTACAGTAGGTATATGCAGTGATGGGTATTACAATGTGCACCTGTCACACACAGACAGGTTGCGGACAGGCACAGTGACACTGCGTGCGCTCAGCTCATGTAGGTAGGTAGGTAGGTATATGCAGTACTGGGTATTACAATATGTAGTGGGATGTAGGTGTCAAAAACACTCTCTAGTGAAAAGATACAGGAGACAAAAGTGGGAGCCCAATGGTGTAGTATGTCAAAAACAATGGAACGTAATAAAAGTAAGACACTACTCACAAGGGTGGGTTGCAGAGGGGCAACTGACCACAGGAAGCAGGTGGAGCAAGGGCGTAGCAATGGGGATAGCAACCATAGCATTGCTATGGGCCCCTACGTCAGGGGGGGCCCGCAGCAGGATGCCCCGCTAGGTGCTGGAGGGGTCACAGCATGAGGGGAGAGCTTGATGGCACGTCTGTGGGGAGGGGGGAAGACCCCCCCCCTCCCTCACCTCGGACCCTCTCCCCTCTGCGCTCTCCCCTCAAGCATTAAGCAGAGATTGTATGCAGGAGGAGGCGGCGGGGCAGCGGCGGCAGATACATACCTTCTGTGCGCTCCAGCGCGGATGGTTCTCCCTCTATTGTCTGACGCGACTTCCTGTTTATACCGGAAGTCGCGTCAGAGGCTAGAGAGAGACGCATCCGTGGAGCGCACGGAAGGTATGTATCTGTCGCCGCTACCCCGCCGTCTCCTCCTGCATACAATCTCTGTTTAATGCTGGAGGGGAGAGCGCAGAGGGAAGAGCCCAAGGTGAGGGAGAGGGGGGGGGGCCTTCCCCCTCCCCACCGACGTGCCACCAAGCTCTCCCCTCATGCTGTGACCCCTCTAGCCCTCAAAAACGGCCCTGAGCGGGCCCGGGGGGAGGGGGAGGGGCGGCCTAACCTGGGAGTCCCTGTCACTCACTACTTAACTGGAGGGCGCCTGTCACTCACTACTTCACTGGGGGGCGCCTGTCACTCACTACTTCACTGGGGGGCGCCTGTCACTCACTACTTAACTGGGGGTTGCCTGTCACTCACTACTTAACTGGGGGGTGCCTGTCACTCACTACTTAACTGGGGGCGCTTGTCACTCACTACTTAACTGGGGGGCGCCTGTCAATCACAACCTAACCTGGGGGGCGCCTGTCACTCACTACTTAACTGGGGGGCGCCTGTCACTCACTACTTAATTGGGGGGCGCCTGTCATTCACTACTTAACTGGGGGGCGCCTGTCACTCACAACCTAACCTGGGGGTCCCTGTCACTCACAACCTAACCTGGGGGGCGCCTGTCACTCACTACTTAACTGGGGGGCGCCTGTCACTCACTACTTAATTGGAGGGGCGCCTGTCATTCACTACTTAACTGGGGGGCGCCTGTCACTCACAACCTAACCTGGGGGTCCCTGTCACTCACTATTTAACTGGGGGGCGCCTGTCACTCACTACTTAACTGGGGGTTGCCTGTCACTCACTACTTAACTGGGGGGGCGCCTGTCAATCACAACCTAACCTCCCTGTCACTCACAACCTAACCTGGGGGGCACCTGGCACTCACCACTCACTACTTAACTGGGGGGCGCCTGTCACTCACAACCTAACCTGGGGGTCCCTGTCACTCACAACCTAACCTGGGGGCGCCTGTCACTCACTACTTAACTGGGGCGCCTGTCACTCACAACCTAACCTGGGGGTCCCTGTCACTCGCAACCTAACCTGGGGGCGCCTGTCACTCACTACTTAACTGGGGGGCGCCTGTCACTCACAATCTAACCTGGGGGGCGCCTGTCACTCACAACCTAACCTGGGGGTCCCTGTCACTCACAACCTAACCTGGAGGTCCACTTCCTAACTCGGGGTCACCTGTCACTACTTACACTGGGGGTCACCTGTCATTACTTACAATGGGGGGCTCCTGTCACTGCCTGAACTGGGGGGGCTCCTGTCACTACCTGAACTGGTGGGACTCCTGTCACTACCTAAACTTGGGGACTCCTGGCACTACCTTAACTAGGGGGCACCTGTCACTACCTAAACTATCCAGGCCAACCAGCCTAGCATCACCACAAGCCAGCCAGCCTAGAATCACTATCAAAAAGGCCACAGCATCACCACCAGTCAGGCCAGCATTTACTTCAACCAGCCAAGCACAGCCCAGCATCACCGCCAGCCAACCCAGCCACAGCATCACCGCCAACCCAGCCACAGCATCGGCCACAGCATCACCGCCAGCCAACCCGGCCACAGCATCACCGCCAGCCAGGCCACAGCATCACTGCCAGGCCTTTCAGCCCACACATCATCCCCAATCCAGCCAAAAACAGTATTGGCAGGCACAGCAGCCAGTACAGGAGAATTCAGAAGCCAGGTGAGAGGTATCACCATACCATATTAGGGACATTCTGCCTATTTATGTGAAATGCTGTCTATTTATGTGCCTCATGAGTGCTGAATTTGTCTTGTTGGGGGTCACATGATTGCTGAATTTGTCTTGTTGGGGGCCTCATGATTTGTTGGGGGCCTCATGATTGCTGAATTTGTCGTTTTGGGGGCCTCATGTAGGGTGGCCACTTGCAGAACCCCAAAAAGGAGGACATCACACCCTAAAAAGGAGGACATCTTACCGAGGACAGTGGCGCACAATAGTCCACATGATGGAGGGCCGGCCGACCACAAAATGCAATCTCATTGGCAGAAGATTTCCCCACAAATGCAATCTCGTTGGCAGATTTCCCCACAAATGCAATCTCGTTGGCAGATTTCCCCACAAATGCAATCTCGTTGGCAGATTTCCCCACAAAATGCAATCTCGTTGGCAGTTTTCCCCACAAAATGCAATCTCGTTGGCATAAGATTTCCCCACAAAATGCAATCTCGTTGGCATAAGATTTCCCCACAAAATGCAATCTCGTTGGCATAAGATTTCCCCACAAAATGCAATCTCGTTGGCAGAAGATTTCCCCACAAAATGCAATCTCGTTGGCAGAAGATTTCCCCACAAAATGCAATCTCGTTGGCAGAAGATTTCCCCACAAAATGCAATCTCGTTGGCAGAAGATTTCCCCACAAATGCAATATTATTGGCAGATTTCCTCACAAATGCAATGTTATTGGCAGATTTCCCCACAAATGCAATGTTATTGGCAGATTTCCCCACAAATGCAATCTCATTGGCAGAAGATTTTCCCACAAAATGGAATCTCATTGGCAGAAGATTTTCCCACAAATGCAATCTCGTTGGCAGATTTCCCCACAAATGCAATCTCGTTGGCAGATTTCCCCACAAATGCAATCTCGTTGGCAGATTTCCCCACAAATGCAATTTCACTGGCAGGCAGATTTCCCCACAAAATGCATTGTTATTGGCAGACGATTTCCCCACAAATGCAACTGACCCGAGTGGACTGGACTGACCTGAAGTGAAGTGACCACGGCAGTACGGCAGGCTCTCACTTGCTGCTGCTGCTGGCTTAGGCACTAGCGGGCCTAGTAGTCTGGCGGAGCGACTGGCAGTGGCTAGTGGCTACATAGCAATGGGTGCAGCTGCCTCTGGGTCGCGCGTGGCTGGGTCGGCTCCTCCCCCCGCCAAGCGTGATGGACGGGCTGCCTCTGTTCCCACTGCGCCGACGTCTACGTGTCACACGTAACGTGTGACATCACTGCCGCTGCGTTACAGGCAGCGCCAGCGTTAGGGAGATTAGAACTAAGGGAGATGGAGGAGATCGGGCCGAAAAGGAGGACATTTGGCTGTCCTCCCTTGCCTTCCTCCGGACGGAGGACTACAGGTGCAAAAACCGGACTGTCCGGCGGAAATCCGGACGGATGGCCACCCTAGCCTCCTGATTTGTTGGGGGCCTCATGATTGCTGAATTTGTCTTGTTGGGGGTCTCACGATTGCTGAATTTGTCATGTTGGGGGCCTCATTTTTGCTGAATTTGTCTTGATAGGGGCCTCATGATTGCTGAATTTGTCTTGTTGGGGGTCACATGACTGCGAGACTATGGGAAAAGCTGAATCATCATCATATGAGACAATAGCATTAAACCTACTTTTTTAGCTTTTTAAAATAGAAAATAAAACTGGGAGGTTGTACAAAATGAATTTATTTTTCAGGAGTAGGATGGATGAAATTGTTTATCTTCACAGTTTATTTTCAACTTGGATTTTCCATAATGTTCATGAATCAGTTAAAACGTGTGTACAGTATTTAGGTTAAATTGTTGTTGCCACAAGGGGGCCCAGTGATTTTATAGTTACGCCCCTGACTACTACCTAAACTGGGGACACCTATAGACCTGGCTACTTATACTGTACTTAGAGGGGTGTGGGAATGTTGGAGTGGAGGGTCCTGGAGTAATGTTTGGGTGGGAGGTCTGAGGTCCGTGGGGTTGGAAGGTCGTGGGGGGGGGCCCATAAAATGTTTTTGCTATGGGGCCCACTCATTTCTAGCTACGCCCCTGAGGTGGAGACAACAAACCCGACTCCACTCGGGGTGGTCCCTAGGGACCTGGATGCGGTCACTCTCCTTGGTAAAAGAAAGGGGACAGATGTCCGACGTGGTTGAAGCCACGTGTGGTCTGTACCCACCCCTCAGATGGGTGAGGTAAGGGGGTATGATTGCACAATAAGGGTATAATAGGCGCCCTGGTGTAATAAAAGCATCTATGTAATGGATTGCGGAGACAGCGCCGCGCGGTCTGACAGCGGGGCGGCTGAATCCGCGTTCAGACCGGCGGTTTCTACGCAGCGGCATGCGTCTGGTTTGTCTGAGCCTAGTAGTGCACACAGATGGAGAGCTACGCGCGCACGTGCTAACAGACAGGCCCTTTATGCCAATAGGAGAGGGATCAGCTTATCAGGACGATCAGCTGATCCCAGCGCAGTAGGTGATTGGTTGAATGGGACTGGGCAGCACTGAGGAGCGCTCTGCTATATATACTTCTCGTCTGTCAGTAGCTGGTTGTCTGCCGTTGCGAATGCTTATGTGTTAGCACTCAGACCATAGTCAGATCCTTCAGTGTGTTAGAACCAGGTGGACCTGGGAATTCACACTTAGCCAGATTACTGTGTTATTACTGTGTTATACTTTAGACCAGTTCCAGGGTGTAGAGACCACGGGCCTCACACCCAAGATTAGGGATACTGTGTCATTGCTGTGTTATACTTTAGACCAGTTCCAGGGTGTAGAGACCACGGACCTCACACCCAAGATTAGGGATACTGTGTCATTTCTGTGTTATTCTGTAGATCAGTCCCTGAGTGTTGAGACCACGGACCTCACACTCTAGACTAGGCCTCTGCTTGATATCTGTTATGACCTATTGCCTTCTTGACTCTGCTCCTGCTCTCTGATTCGGTACCTTTGCATATCTGATTACCTGTTGCCAACCCTGCCTGTCCCTTGTTACCGAATCAGCCTTCTGTCTCTGTACTTTATCTGCTCGTGTGTTGCCGACCCGGCCTGACCGACCCTTCTACCTGTGACACCCCCCCCCCCGGTGGGGTGTCCAGTAGCTGCAGGGACTCCCTGTCTCATAGAGGGACCTCCCTGCAATCCAGTCAGGGACTCAATCTCATAGGAGTCCTTTGACTGCAGTAGAGTCTGATTCACAGCTGTTCAGGGAATTACTGACTCTCTGTGTATCTCCAACCTACCAGGAGATACTCTTTATACGGTCTAGGGTTACCTGCTCCTCAGGTGATCCAGGCTCATATACTGTTGCACCAAACACTTACACTTATCAGGTGTCCAGAGGTTAGTTATACTTGTATTCTTGGTGATACTGCAGATCACCAATAATGAGATTCTCTCTGTGTGCTGACACTGATCGTTACAATTTAAAAGCAGTTTAAAAACGGGAAATAAATTTGAGGCAGCTTACCTCAGAGACGGAAAAATCTTTGTATTTAAAAAAGGTTTTTATTAGTAGCACAGGACACGCATTTCGCGGGTCAGAGCCCACTTCGTCAGGCCAATAACAGTGCCAAACTAAATGACAGATTCAGCAAAGGGAGCCTCACAAAGTAGTGTACACGTGAGAAGTGGAACGAAAATCATACATGATTCCAAACATTTTTTACAAATAAATAACTGCAAAGTGGGGTGTGTGTAATTATTCAGCCCCCCCGAGTCAATACTTTGTAGAACCACCTTTTGCTGCAATTACTGCTGCCAGTCTTTTAGGGTATGTCTTTACCAGCTTTGCACATCTAGAGACTGAAATCCTTGCCCATTCTTCTTTGCAAAATAGCTCCAGCTCAGTCAGATTAGATGGGCAGCATTTGTGAACAGCAGTTTTCAGATCTTGCCGCAGATTCTCGATTGGATTTAGATCTGGACTTTGACTGGGCCATTCTAACACATGGATATGTTTTGTTTTAAACTATTCCATTGTTGCCCTGGCTTTATGTTTAGGGTCGTTGTCCTGCTGGAAAGTGAACCTCCGCCCCAGTCTCAAGTCTTTTGCAGTCTCCAAGAGGTTTTCTTCCAAGATTGCCCTGTATTTGGCTCCATCCATCTTCCCATCAACTCTGACCAGCTTCCCTGTCCCTGCTGAAGAGATGCACCCCCCGAGCATGATGCTGCCACCACCATATTTGACAGTGGGGATGGTGTGTTCAGAGTGATGTGCAGTGTTAGTCTTCCGCCACACATAGCGTTTTGCATGTTGGCCAAAAAGTTTCATTTTGGTCTCATCTGACCAGAGCACCTTCTACATGTTTGATGTGTCCCCCACTTGGCTTGTGGCAAACTGCAAACGGGACTTCTTATTTCTGTTAACAATGGCTTTCTTCTTTCCACTCTTCCATAAAGGCCAACTTTGTGCAGTGCACAACTAATAGTTGTCCTATGGACAGATTCCCCCACCTGAGCTGTAGATCTCTGCAGCTTGTCCAGAGTCACCATGGGCCTCTTGACTGCATTTCTGATCAGCGCTCTCCTTGTTTGGCCTGTGAGTTTTGGTGGACGGCCTTGTCTTGGTAGGGTTACAGTTGTGCCATACTCCTTCCATTTCTGAATGATCGCTTGAACAGTGCTCGGTGGGATATTCAAGGTTTTGGGAATCTTTTTGTAGCCTAAGCCTGCTTTAAATTTCTCAATAACTTTATCCCTGACCTCCCTGGTGTATTCTTTGGAATTCATGGTGTTGTTGATCCCAATGTTCTCTTAGACAACCTCTGAGGCCGTCACAGAGCAGCTGTATTTGTACTGACATTAGATTACACACAGGTGCACTTTATTTAGTCATTAGCACTCATCAGGCAATGTCTATGGGCAACTGACTGTACTCAGACCAAAGGGGGCTGAATAATTACGCACACCCCACTTTGCAGTTATTAATTCGTAAAAAATGATTGGAATCATGTATGATTTTCGTTCCACTTCTCCCATGTACACCACTTTGTATTGGTCTTTCACGTGGAATTCCAATAAAATTGATTCATGTTTGTGGCAGTAATGTGACAAAATGTGGAAAACTTCAAGGGGGCCGAATACTTTTGCAAGCCACTGTAAGATTAGTGAACTGTGGCCTTTATTTCTGCTTAGTAGTTGCACAGCAAATTTGACTGCAAACCACATTATCATTTATTGTGGCAGACATACATAATTTGATTGTGTTCTAATTTTTGAGCATGCAAAATCTGTACACTTGTGAAACAATCTATCTTAGTGATGAGCGAAAATGTCAATGATCTTTTTGCATTAATTTTCGCGAAAATCATGTAAATTTTTATTTTTGAGTGAAAATTCCATCGAAAATAAGTTTTATTTTTCACAAATTTTCCTGGTAAAATTTATAATTTTTGTGCTTTTGCGGTAAAAATAACATTTTTGCTTTTTCGCAAAAACACAAAAATTCAAGCACTTTTTCGTGAAAATTTTCTCGAGTCAAAAATAGGATTTTCGAAATGTGAAAATGACTTTGGAGAAAATAGGCAATCAACACTGATCTTAGCAGGCTGACATATTTAAGTAATAGCAATGAACAAATTACAGAGGATAATGTAATAAATACAGTATTTATTATTATTATTAATGATTTATAAAGTGCAACGTATTCCATGGCACTGTGCAAAGTTAGAAACAAACATGGGGCACATAATAATATAGACAATGGTATGCAACAATATACAAAATACAGCATTGGTGCAAAATACATAATTGGTTATTACAGTGACAAAAGTAATATGAATAAAATGTGTAACAAAATCCAGGGCACAAAAAGGTGAGGGAGCCCTGCCCTTGCGAGCTTACAATCTAAAGTATATCATTTGTGAAAAATCTACTGTAAATGGTGTAAGTAAAAGATATGTGATCTGTGTTAATCCTTTTGAAACATGTATTTTAGAGTACTAGGAAGAACAGAACTATCTTTTCCTTATTTCGGAGCAAAATACATTTTCACTATTTCAACACGACTACTGATGGTAAACATTCTGCATTAAGGATAATGGTTACATTTCGTAAGCCCCAGTCCAGAGCCTTCCCGGTCTTACTTTTGATAAGGTAAGAAATACTAGGTGCAGTTTTATTCAAATGTGTAAGACTGACGTATTGAAAAGCATAATTATACCAATGTCTTGACCACTGAGGGGTTTTTTTCCCTTTAGAACCAGAGCAATTTCTTTTGCCAATAACTTAATCACTACTCATCACAACACAATTATGTATATCTTGTTTTTTCATCATCAATTAGGATTTATTTGGGAGGTACCGTACTTTATGCTAAGAATTATTTTATTCTAAATGCATTTTAATGGGAATAAGAACAAAATGGAAAAAAATAATTATTTCTCAGTTTACTGACATTCTAGTTTGGATAAACATTCTACTGTGGATAAATTCCACAAATTGTATTTGCCCATTTGTCCCGGTTATTGCAACATTTAAAATATTTCCCTAGCACAATATATGGCGCCAATGTTTTATATGGAGATAAAGGTGCATTTTTCAGTTTTGCGTCCATCACTAATTACAAGCCCATGAATTAAAAAATAACGGTAATTTACCCTCTTGACACACATATCCCGCTCTGCCTGCCGCTGCTCTGGTCTTCTCTGCTGTCCAATCATGTTCTCACTGTGCTTCCTGTGAGAGCGTGATTGGACAGCAGAGAGGACCAGACCAGAGCAGCGGCAGGCAGAGCGGGATCATGCAGGAAGTAGTAAGTTGTAAGTTGTTGCCCGCTCGCTGCCACTGCACATTCTAGCTTGGAGGTGGGGAGACTGCCCCCCTCCCGGCTGCTCTGTGCCTGCCGCTGCTCCTCCTTCCAGGCTACCTAGTCTGGGGACACCTATAGACCTGGCTAAACTGAAGGCACCTATAGACCTCACTAAACTGGGGGCACCTATAGACCTGGCTAACTAAACTGGGGACATCTATAGACCTGACTACTTATACTGGGGACACCTATAAACCTGGCTACCTAAACTGGGGACACCTATACACCTGACTATGTAAACTGGGGGACACCTATAGATGTGGCTAACTAAACTGGGGACACCTATCGACCTGGCTACCTATACTGAGGACACCTATAGACCTGGCTAACTAAACTGGGGATACCTATAGACCTGGCTATGCCAAACTGAACAGGTGGGTTTTCAGTCTGGATATAAACATGTCCAGGGAAGGAGCTGTCCTGATCTGCTGAGGTAAGGAGTTACAAAACGTAGGAGCAGCATGACAGAAGACTCTGGGACCAAATTTTTCAAGTGGACTCTGGGTATGACTAGATTATTATGGATCCCTTAACCTCCCTGGTGGTACGCAATTCTACAGGCTGCATCCGCAGGAGGATTTGCCTAAGCTAGAACTTCGCTAGCTAATTATGTCCCCCAAGCCCCCCGGCAAACAACTAAACCCCCCGATCGCACCGGTAATAATTACCCCTCCGCGATCCCGCGAGAGCCGCAGCTTCACGATCCAGCTTCACTGTTGCTATAGCGACGATTCGGACATGACGTCATGACGTCATCGACATCATGCGCAGTCCTGATCTTCCCCATAGCGAAGCCTGGAACTGATTGGGAGGCTGCGCACTCGCGGGATCCCTGTGAGGTACGTATTACGGCGGTGATCGGGGGCGATCGGTTGGGACTGGAGGAACTTGGGGGACATAATTAGCTAGCGAAATGCTAGCTGAAGCCTATTGCACAAGTTTTATTTTAAAAAATCCTCCTGGGGCAATGCGATCCCCTGCGGCAGCTAGCCCGAACGTAGCTCGGGCTTATCGCCAGTGAGGTTAAGGTACTGGACCAAATATATTGTAAATCTTCCATTTTAAATGTCAACCTTAGTTTTTCCCCATCTTTTGACATAATTAGGCTTAGAAATATCAAAAGAAGAATCCCGCTGCACCGTCTGTAGGTTAAAGGTCCAAGTTTTAGTGTGGCATTAGTGGACAAACCGCAGAAACAGCTCACGTGTATCGGAGCAAACACATGGCTCCTTAATCATAGCTCATAATTAGGCTTAGATATGGAGCGACTAGGGGTCAGAGCCCATATGCAATTAACTTATTCTCCAGCGTATTCTTAAAGGAGATCATTTTTCATCATCTCTTTAAAATAATGTTTCATTGCTTTGTAATAAGAATAAGAAGTAGGTAAAAATTAATATTTCAATTATTTTGAGTATTGTCTTTGATGCTGGGGGTTAAAAAGGCATTTAACTATTATTATTTAGTATTTATATAGCGCTGACATCTTCCACAGTGCTTTACAGAGTATATTGTCTTGTTACGAACTGTCCTTAGGAGGAGCTCACAATCTAATCCCTACCATAGTCATGTGTCTATGTATGTATGTATTGTGTAGTGTATGTATCGTAGTCTAGGGTCAATTTAGGGGGAAGCCAATTAACTTATCTGTATGTATGTAGTGCCCGGAAGAAACCCATGCAGACACGGGGAGAACATACAAACTCCTTGCAGATGTTGACCTGGCTGGGACTCGAACTGGGGACCTAGCGCTGCAAGGCAAGAGCGCTAACCACTAATTGATAAATTGCGAAAATATCACAAAAAAAAGTCAGGAGAAAAAGTTAATTGCACAGGGCCCAGGGTCTAGGCGTTATCTCCTAGGAGATTCTTTTACATCTTCTCCTTAAAGAGAAACTCCGACCAAGAAATTAACTTTATCCCAATCAGTAGCTGATACCCCTTTTACATGAGAAATCTATTCCTTTTCACAAACAGACCATCAGGGGACGCTGTATGACTGATGTTATGGTGAAACCCCTCCTACAAGAAACTCTGAGTACGTACTCCTGGCAGTTTCCTGTCTGTGAACCTTGCTGCATTGTGGGAAATAGCTGTTCACAGCTGTTTCCAACTGCCAAAAAAGCATGCAGCAGCTACATCACCTCCCAACAGTAAAAATGTCACCATTTAATAAATGTCAGAATGTAAATTAGGGATATAAAAATTCAGGAATCCACCTAGAGTCCTGGACCCTGTTGGTGGTGGCAGAGAAGGCAGTCAAGTGGCCTGCAGTGTGCTGTCAGACAGTGGGACTACAAATACCAAGCAGGCAGCAACTGTCTGTGGGCTGTACCTATGCAGTGTCACCCACAAAGAGAGCTATGCTTTAGAAAGGTAAATCACACAAATAGAGAGGGAAGAAATGCATTGATTTAATACAGTGTGTCAGCAAACAAGGGCACAGCTGCGATAGCGCTACATCTATGCTCAGAGGCGGCGCCAGGGGGGGTGCTTTAGGTGCTCAAGCACCCCCTAGAATTTTCCAAGCACCCCCAAAGCACCCCCTGGCGTGAACTGACTTCAGACGTCTAAGAGACGCCGAGTCAGTTCACAGCGGCAGCCCGAAGCAGCAGAGCAGGGCTACAGTAAGATGGCTTCCAAAAGCCCTGCTCTGCAGACTTCGAGTCTGCAGTGCAGGGCTTCGGGCGGCCATTTTCCCGTAGCCCTGCTCTCAGCGTGGGGTAATGCAGGCTGGAAGTCACGTGACATCGGTAAGGAAGAGGATCGTGGGAGCTGCGCACCACAAGGAGGTCGGGACAAGAGCAGGGCCGGATTTGGGGAAAGGCCCCCAAGGCACAGGACTAGGGCGAATTAATATGCTACATTCCATGGGGCGGCCGCGGGTGACACAGGTTAACTGACTGCAGCACGCACCTGTGACCTGTCACCCTCCATACGCGCTGTGTCAGCCTGTCACTACTGAGCCGCCCGCTGCCCCGCTAGACTAGTGTGTGTCCGCAGCCGCCCGCCCCGCTTGCCTTTCTGCTCTGTGTGTGATGTGTGAGCAGAGGCAAGGCGGGTGAAGGCGACTGCGGTTGCCTGGCAACATGGACGCACGGGAGGCGGGATCCCACAGGAGGCCTGAGCAGATCGGACTCCGTCTCCGAGTGCCGAACTGCCGATGGTGGTGCGCCCTGGCCCCTGCCCTGGACTCGAGCTAGCCTGCCTGCATCTGGCAGTCACCAGCCGCCGGCCAGTACAGGCAGACTTTCGCTCTGGAGTCCCAGGCAGCTCCAACTTGCGGCTGTGAGAGAGCGAGGGAGAGGCTCTTTCAATAGGGCGCCCCCCGCTGTCAATCAGTGATGTCACGTGACGTCACAGATTTAAACAGCACAGCGCTGGCCAGGAGTCTAGGGGAGGTCTCGCAGTGCCGCTGGGGCTGATGGATATGAGAACCTCAGTGCGCATGCGCTCGGCAAAGACCCCCTAGCTGATTATTTGCTGCGCACATCCCTGGCTGGCTGGCTGGCAGTGGCTCCAGATCTGTGACTACAGAATTGACTGTAAGTTTTTGCTGCAGCCGCCAGTCGGCCTGAATGGCCCCCAAAATGCTCTAAGGCTGGATCCACACTATAAGTGCTTTTCTGAGCACTTGTGATTGCTTAGCGCTTTCAGAGTGCTTTTCAAAAATCGGTCCCATTCTCTTTCATTAAAATCGCAGTAAAAATCGCAGGGTACGCAGTGTATGGGAGCGATTTTTAAAAAGCACTCAAAGTGCTCAGCAATCACAAGCGCTCCGAAAAGCGATTATAGTGTGGATCCAGCCTAATTCTGCCTGTGTATGTGCGGTCCTGGTCATCTCCAATCGTGGTATCATAGCGAGAAGCATTCGGCACATGCACAGTTCGCAAAGACTGTAACTGTGCTTGCTCAGGACACTCCCAGGCACTGGACTTCAACTGGGCTTGATCACAGACTCTAATGCAGTAGAACTGAGGGTATCAGGAGGATGCCACTCAAACAGATGGACTACTGGGGGCTGGAGGAAGCTCCAGGTAAGTATAAATCCTTATACTTCCTTTATCTCAGGTTTGCTCTAAAGTGTACCTGAGGCAGGGAAAAAAGTTCTATTTTACTTACCTGGGGCTTCTTCCAGACCCTCATAGCCATACAGGTCTATTGGTTTCCTCCTGGTTACATCGTGCCACTCTCCCTCCAAAAGCTTGCCCGCTACACCAGTCATGGGCTATTGCACATGCACAGCCCAGGCTGTGCGCCTCCTCAATTGTGCTCCCTTGACTGGAAGCATTCTGTGCATGAGTAGAATGCTCCCAGTCATGGGAGCATGATCAAGGAAGTGCATGGTCAGGGCTGTGCATACTCAGTAGCCCGCAGAGGGGGATAGCGACACAATTAAACGGACCCGGCGGGAACCAAGAGACCTGTAAGGCTAGGGGGTGCTGAAAGAAGCCTCAGGTAAGTAAAATCGAACTTGTTCTTCCCTCTCAGGTTTACTTTAAAATCACAGTAACTGAAGGAGGTGCTGTCTTGTTGGGTGTAGGGATGAATAGGCTCCGATTGGGACCTTTGTTCTGAATGCTTCTGTACAGAAGTCAAATTAAACCTGATGCACATTGCAGCAGGTCGGTAAATCCCCTTTGTCGCTGCCTCTGTGTACTGCCCTCTGCGTTCCATGTCTGCTCTCAATCTACTTCCTCCTTCTGGCTGTGAAGGAGGAAATAGCTGGAAAGCTGAAATTCAGTGTGGAAGGTGGTGCACAGAGGTGGCTACAAGGGTGAGTTAATCCCTCCTGCCACACGGTGCACATCAGTTAAAATTTGAGTTCTGTCTCAAAGCATGCAGAACAGAGGTCCCAATCAGAACGCTCAACCCTTAGCTGGGTTAAGCAAAATGTTGCCGTTTATTTGAAAGTTAAAAAGTGTTGGCAAGGTGTAACGATTGCGGAATCGTCTCCGTGGTCAGCGCACCAGACGTGCGCTGACGCGGCGGATTTCCTCCACAAGCGTATAATTGAGGACACCCAGGCTAGGTGCTATGCACCTGCAGAGGGAAATTCCTGTCGGCAGGTGGAGATGTGGAGTGCAGAGGAACAGCTCCTCTGCCCTACCACTCACGCCAGACAGGAATTGTACGAAGGGAAGAAACGCAATCGCAAGAGAAGCGATTGAGAGTGAGCACAGAGACAGATTGTGTGTGTGTGCATAAAATTAGTCGCCAACCCGCGACTGTGCACACACCACAGCAGATAAGAAGCAGGAACGCGATCGCAAGAGGTGCGATCGCCAGACGTGACACAAGGTACAGCAAGGCGGAGCACGAGAGTAGCAAAGGCACAGCAAATAATACAATAAGGAAATACGGAAAATAACAAACGCTAGCTAACCGCGAACACCGCACTCTTTTGCAACAGTGCACGCGGTTATGCGCGGTCTCCACGTGATAAGCACAATAGAGACAAGCACGCCTAACTAACCATCAACAGACAAACATGAAACAGAGGACGCCAGCGCTTGCTTAACGGTTACCTCACCGAGCCTCCAGCAAGCGCAGCAGACAAGACAGACACACGAAAACCGGGACAAGCGACAGAAGGCTCCCCAGCGCTAGCGAAAAGTGGCTAGCGCGATCCCAGAAGACAGAACAGAAGGATCCCCAGCGCTAGCGAAAAGTGGCTAGCGCGATCCCAGGAGGCAGAACAGAAGGATCCCCAGCACTAGCGCTAGGGCGAGTGCGATCCAAACACACGGCAGACAGAACAGATGAGGTAGGCAGAAACAACCGCTGTTCCAACCTACACTCCAGACTCAATCAGAAGGATCCACAGCCGCTAACGCTAGGGCTTGTACGATCCAAACACAAGACAGACGGAACAGGCAAAAAAGATAATACAACCTGACTGGACTAGAAGGGGAGCCTAAAGCAACCCCCAGGAATTAACTATACTAGATAGCAATGGCTGACACTCCAGCAGCAGTGGTGCTCAAATACCCCTTTTCAAAATTCGAGTTAGGTCGAATTCGAATAGTAAATTATTCGAGATCAGTCGAATATTCGAGTCGAATAATTTTTACTATTCGATTCGACCTCGGAATTCGAGCTCACTATTCGAGTCGGTATTCGAGCTCATTATTCGAGCTGACTATTCGAAATGGCCTTAAATAGCTTCCAACACTTGTTTTGAGGGTGAATGATGCAAGAAACCTCTTTTTTTCCAAGTAACAACAGCAAGTGATTATGTGGGGATGTTCCTTTAAAAAAAAAAAGTTGAAAAGAGAAGTTGTGTCCAGAAATTTGTTCAGTACTGTATATACTTCTTCTTCTTCTTCTTTATCTTCTATATCTTCTTCTTCTTCTTCTTCTTCTTCTATATCTTCTTCTTCTATATCTTCTTCTTCTATATCTTCTTCTATATCTTCTTCTTCTTTTATATTGTCTTCTTCTTCTTCTTCATCATCATCTTCTTCTTCTTCATCTTCTTTTTCTTCATCTTCTTCTTCATCTTCTTCATCTTCTTCTTCATCTTCTTCATCTTCTTCATCTTCTTCATCTTCTTCTTCATCTTCTTCATCTTCATCTTCTTCATCTTCTTCATCTTCTTCATCTTCTTCATCATCTTCTTCATCTTCTTCATCTTCTTCATCTTCTTCATCTTCATCTTCTTCTTCTTCTTCTTCATCTTCTTCATCTTCTTCTTCATCTTCTTCATCTTCTTCTTCATCTTCTTCTTCATCATCATCATCTTCATCTTCTTCATCTTCTTCTTCTTCTTCTTCATCATCTTCATCTTCTTCTTCTTCATCTTCTTCATCTTCATCTTCTTCTCCTTCTTCATCATCATCTTCTTCTCCTTCTTCATCATCATCATCATCATCATCATCATCATCATCTTCTTCTTCTTCTTCTTCTTCTTCTTCTTCTTCTTCTTCTTCTTCTTCTTCTTCTTCTTCTTCTTCTTCTTCTTCTTCTTCTTCTTCTTCTTCTTCTTCTTCTTCTTCTTCTTCTTCTTCTTCTTCTTCTTCTTCTTCTTCTTCTTCTTCTTCTTCTTCTTCTTCTTCTTCTATATCTTCTTCTTCTTCTATATCTTCTTCTTCTTCTATATCTTCTTCTTCTTCTTCTTCTTCTATATCTTCTTCTTCTTCTTCTTCTTCTTCTTCTTCTTCTTCTTCTTCTTCTTCTTCTTCTTCTTCTTCTATATCTTCTTCTTCTTCTTCTTCTTCTTCTTCTATATCTTCTTCTTCTTCTTCTTCTTCTTCTTCTTCTTCTTCTTCTTCTATATCTTCTTCTTCTTCTTCTTCTTCTTCTTCTTCTTCTTCTTCTTCTTCTTCTATATCTTCTTCTTCTTCTTCTTCTTCTTCTATATCTTCTTCTTCTTCTTCTTCTATATCTTCTTCTTCTTCTTCTTCTTCTTCTTCTTCTTCTTCTTCTTCTTCTTCTTCTTCTTCTTCTTCTTCTTCTTCTTCTTCTTCTTCTTCTTCTTCTTCTTCTTCTTCTTCTTCTTCTTCTTCTTCTTCTTCATCTTCTTCATCATCTTCTTCATCTTCTTCATCATCTTCTTCATCATCTTCTTCATCATCTTCTTCATCATCTTCTTCATCATCTTCTTCATCTTCTTCATCATCTTCTTCATCATCTTCTTCATCATCTTCATCATCATCTTCATCATCTTCATCATCTTCTTCATCATCTTCATCATCTTCTTCTTCTTCTTCTTCATCATCTTCATCATCTTCATCATCATCTTCTTCTTCTTCTTCTTCATCATCTTCATCATCTTCTTCATCATCTTCATCATCTTCATCATCTTCTTCATCATCTTCATCATCTTCTTCATCATCTTCATCATCTTCTTCATCATCTTCTTCTTCTTCTTCATCATCTTCATCATCTTCTTCATCATCTTCATCATCTTCTTCATCATCTTCATCATCTTCTTCATCATCTTCATCATCATCTTCTTCTTCTTCTTCATCATCTTCATCATCTTCTTCATCATCTTCATCATCTTCATCATCTTCTTCATCATCTTCATCATCTTCATCATCTTCTTCATCATCTTCATCATCTTCTTCATCATCTTCTTCATCATCTTCATCATCTTCTTCATCATCTTCTTCTTCTTCTTCATCATCTTCTTCTTCTTCTTCATCATCTTCTTCTTCATCATCTTCTTCATCATCTTCATCATCTTCATCATCTTCATCATCATCTTCTTCATCATCTTCATCATCTTCTTCATCATCTTCATCATCTTCATCATCTTCATCATCTTCTTCATCTTCTTCATCATCTTCATCATCTTCTTCATCATCTTCATCATCTTCTTCATCATCTTCATCATCTTCTTCATCATCTTCATCTTCTTCTTCTTCTTCTTCATCATCTTCATCATCTTCTTCATCATCTTCATCATCTTCTTCATCATCTTCTTCATCATCTTCTTCTTCTTCTTCATCATCATCTTCTTCATCATCTTCATCATCTTCTTCATCATCTTCATCATCTTCTTCATCATCTTCTTCATCTTCTTCATCATCTTCATCATCTTCTTCATCATCTTCATCATCTTCTTCATCATCTTCATCATCTTCTTCATCATCTTCATCATCATCTTCTTCTTCTTCATCATCATCTTCATCATCTTCTTCATCGTCTTCATCGTCTTCATCATCTTCTTCATCATCTTCATCATCTTCATCATCTTCTTCATCATCTTCATCATCTTCTTCATCATCTTCTTCATCATCTTCATCATCTTCTTCATCATCTTCTTCTTCTTCATCATCTTCTTCATCATCTTCATCATCTTCTTCATCATCTTCTTCTTCTTCATCATCTTCTTCTTCTTCTTCTTCATCATCTTCTTCTTCATCATCTTCTTCATCATCTTCATCATCTTCATCATCTTCATCATCTTCTTCATCATCTTCATCATCTTCTTCATCATCTTCTTCATCTTCATCATCTTCTTCATCATCTTCATCATCTTCTTCATCATCTTCTTCATCATCTTCATCATCTTCTTCATCATCTTCTTCATCATCATCTTCTTCATCATCTTCATCATCTTCATCATCTTCTTCATCATCTTCATCATCTTCATCATCTTCTTCATCATCTTCATCATCTTCTTCATCATCTTCTTCATCATCTTCATCATCTTCTTCATCATCTTCTTCTTCTTCTTCATCATCTTCTTCTTCTTCTTCATCATCATCATCTTCTTCATCATCTTCTTCATCATCTTCTTCTTCTTCATCATCTTCTTCTTCTTCTTCTTCTTCTTCTTCTTCATCTTCTTCTTCTTCATCTTCTTCTTCTTCATCTTCTTCTTCTTCATCTTCTTCTTCATCTTCTTCTTCTTCATCTTCTTCTTCTTCTTCTTCTTCTTCTTCTTCTTCTTCTTCATCTTCTTCATCTTCTTCTTCTTCATCTTCTTCATCTTCTTCTATATCGTCGTCTTCTTCACTTATTTCTCTTTTCAAATTTTTTTTTTAAAGAAATGCAGCTATTTTTGAGCGTAACAAATAGCTGGTGGCGCACGCATGTTGGAAGCGCCATTGTATGTGCTACCTGGCAGTGGAAACACACAGACAGCAGGAGGTAAATTCAGCAGCAGGAGGAGGAGGATGAGTGTGTGGCAGCAGGCAGTCAATGAGGCAGGCAGCGTGACATAATAGCCCTGGTACCTAGCGGTGATACCAGGGCTGTAAATAAACACAGCAGGCAGGAGGTCCCAGACAGCGGTCGTGCAGCCCACATTGTGTCCAATACACAACTGGGACAACACAGTTTTCAACCCGGGCACCTCAGAAAAATTAAACCTTTTTTTTTTTTTTATGGTTTTGAAGTTTTGTTTTTACAACAAATTACACAGACAGATATAGCTATTTTTTGACGTAATAGCTGGTGGCAGAGTGGCAGCAGAAGGTAAATCTGTGTACCCTGGCGTTGGGAAACACAGACAGACAGACAGCAGCAGCAGCAGCAGGAGGAATGGAGGAGTAATGTGAGCAGCTATTGTATGACGTAATAGCTGGTGGCAGAGTGGCAGCAGAAGGTAAATCTGTGTACCCTGGCGTTGGTAAACACAGACAGACAGCAGCATCAGCAGGAGGAATGGAGGAGTAGTGTGAGTGTGGCAGCAGGCAGGCAGCGTGACATAATAGCCCTGGTACCTAGCGGTGATACCAGGCCGTAAATGAACACAACAGGAGGTCCCAGACAGCGGTCGTGCAGCCCACATCGTGTCCAATACACAACTGGGACAACACAGTTTTCAACCCGGGCACCTCAGAAAAATTAAACCTTTTTTTTTTTTTTTATGGTTTTTTGGTTTTGTTTGTAAAACAAATTTCACAGATATATAGCTATTGTTTGACGTGGCTGGTGGCAGAGTGGCAGCAGAAGGTAAATCTGTGTACCCTGGCAGTGGGAAACACAGACAGACAGCAGAAGGGCAGTACACAGCAGCCCACTGTGGGTGTAAAATGTGTGGCTGCAGGCGACGTAATAGTCAAAGTGAACCAGGCTGGCTTAGTGAGCAGGAGCCAGGAGGTGGTAAAGGGTGGTAAGGCACATTAACGATGGTTCTTAGCCAGTTCATGTCCCCCTCTCGCCGACAACAGGGGCCAGGAACTCGCCTTCCACCCACGCCTGGTTCATCTTGAGAAACGTCAGTCTGTCCACAGACTTGTGAGACAGACGTGAGCGTTTCTCGGTGACCACACCACCAGCTGCACTGAAGCAGCGCTCGGACAGCACGCTGGAAGGGGGGCAGGACAGCACTTCCAGGGCGTACTGCGCCAGCTCGCTCCAGATCTCCAGGCGCTTGACCCAATACTCCATGGGATCAACAGGGGCATCGCTGTCAAGCCCGCTGTAGGACCCCATGTAGTCAGCCACCATGCGGGTCAGGCGCTGGCTGTGACCGGTGGAGGATGCTGCTGCATGCACCTCCTCTCTAGTCACTGCTGCCGGAGCCTCTACAGTCCTGTAGAGCTCGTGGCTGAGAGACAGCAGGTCTGTGGGGCGCTTGCTGCTGGATGCAGGCACCTGCTGCTGCCTCTGTGCTGGCTGCTGGACAGTGGGGGTGGAAGGCTGGGGGAAGGCTTCCTCCAAGCGCTCAACAAGGGCCTGCTGCAAGCTCCTTATTTGTTGCGCTGGGTCTCCTCCTGCAGGCGGCAGGAACTGGCTCAACTTCCCCTTGAGGCGTGGGTCCAACATCATGCTGATCCAGATGTCCTCCCTCTGCTTCATCTGGATCACCCTGGGGTCTCTGCGCAGGCACGTCAGCATGTGCGCTGCCATTGGGAAGAGGCGGGCCACGTCTGCTGGCACATCGACGGCAGTGCTGCTGTCCTCATCCTCCTCCTCTGCCTCGTCAGCCTCATCCTCTCTCCACCCCCGCACCAACTCAGCTGCACTGTGCTGATCCCCCTCATCAGCAGCAAGGTCAGGGACCTCCACCAAGTCCTCCTCCTCCTCCCCCTCAGAGGTGGACTGTGCAGCTGCTTGCCGCTCCTGCTGGTCCAAGGCTGCCGCTCCCTGTTCCAGCAAAGCATCGATTGTCCTGTTCAGCAGACAAACCAGGGGCACCCACTCGCAGACCATAGCATGGTCCCTGCTCACCATGTTAGTGGCCTGCAGAAAGGGAGCCAGCACTAAGCACACCTGCTGCATGTGCCTCCAGTCATCATCGGGGACGATGGACGGGATGTTGCTGGTCTTGTCCCTTCTCTGAGCGGCGGAAACAGTGGCCAGGGCAAGGTACTGTTTGACAGCGCGCTTCTGTTCATCCAGACGCTCCAACATCGCCAGGGTGGAGTTCCAGCGAGTCGGAACGTCAAGGATCAGCCGATGGCGTGGCAGATCCAGCTCCTTTTGCACGTCTTCCAGGCTCGCACAGGCTGCAGCCGAGCGCCGGAAGTGACGCACAACGTTCCTTGCCGTTTCCAGCAGTTCGCCCATCCCCTGGTAGGTGCGCAAGAACTTCTGCACCACCAGGTTCAGCACGTGGGCAAGACAGGGGATGTGGGTCAGGTTTCCCCTGTCTATTGCGGCAACCAGATTGGCCCCATTGTCGGCCACCACCTCTCCGACTCTGAGGCCTCTGGGGGTCAAGCAAATCCTCTCCTGCTCCTGGAGTTTGGCCAACACATGGGTTGCCGTCAGCTTGGTCTTCCCAAGGCTGACCAAGTGCAGCAGCGCTTGGCAGTGGCGGGCCTTCACGCTGCTGCTGAGGCGGGGGGTTTGGCCAGGTGTGCCGGAGGATGGCAGAGGATCGGAGGAACCTGCTGCAGTTCCCCTGACCCTGCGGGGTGGCACCACCCACTGTGTTGCTGCTGCTGCTGTGCCCGCTGCTGCTCTCCCATCCTCACCCCCTTCCACCAAGCTGACCCAGTGGACAGTGAAGGACAGGTAGCGGCCTGTCCCGAAGCGGCTGCTCCAGGAGTCCATGGTGACGTGGACCCTTTCACCAACCGCGTGCTCCAGCCCTCGCTCCACATTGGCCATCACAAAGCGGTGCAGTGCAGGAATGGCCTTGCGGGAGAAAAAGTGTCTGCTGGGGAGCTGCCAGTCTGGGGCTGCGCAAGCAAGCAGCGCACGAATGTCGCTCCCCTCCTGCACGAGCGTGTACGGCAGGAGTTGGGAGCACATGGCCCGTGCCAGCAAGCCGTTCAGCTGCCGCACGCGACAGCTGCTGGGAGGCAGAGCCCTAACCACCCCCTGGAAGGACTCGCTCAAAAGGCTCTGGCGTGGCCTTTTGCTGGCACGGGAATCAGCAGACACAGCGGAGGAGGCCACTGAGGACTGGCTGCAAGAACAGGCCTCAGTGTCGGCGGCAGGAGTTGCAGAGGGGGGAGGAGCAGTGCGTTTCCGCACTCCTGCTGGTGCTGCTGGAGGAGCAGGAGGGCGGGTGGCTGCTGTTGCTGCTGCTGCTGAAGGCTGTGCAGTGATGGGTGTGGTGCCACTGCCAGCACCAGATGCCTTCAGCCTCTGGAACTCCTGATGCTGGTGGAAATGTTTCGCAGCAAGGTGGTTGATGAGCGAGCTGGTGCAGAACTTTAAGGGGTCTGCACCTCTGCTCAACTTCCGCTGACAGTGGTTGCAAGTGGCGTACTTGCTGTACACTGTGGGCATGGTGAAAAAGCGCCAGATTGGTGACAGAAACATCCCCCTACGGCATGGAAGCGCTGCTGCCTGTCTCCCTGTGGTGGTTGGGGGGGGGGGGGCTTGGGTGCGGCTGGTGGTGGTACTGGCAGATGCTGCTGCTGCTGCTGCTGAGCCTGAGACACCAGCAGGCTGTGGGACCTGCCTACTGCTGCTGCCAATGCTTGCAATGATGCGCCTCCTTGCAAGGCCCACAAGAGCATCCTCCTCCTCCTCCTCAGAGCTGCTGAGGACGACATCCCCTGGAGGTGGTGGCACCCAGTCTCTGTCTGTCACCGGGTCATCATCATCCTCCCCCTCCTGAAACATGTCCTGCTGGGATGAGGACCCCCCAAACTCCTCTCCTGATGCATGGATGGGCTGCTTGACTGTCGCCACAGTCTTGCTGTCCAATCCCTCATCCCCCAAAGTGCCCATCAGCATCTCCTCCTCAAAATCGCCAACAACAGCAGACAATTGACTCATGATAAATAAAACAATCTCCGCGCAAAGAGCTACAAAAGTCCCAGAAGCTGCCCAGAAGTTAAGTCCTTCAGAAAGACTTCATAATGACATACATCCAAAACTTCAGCGCTACAAGGTCTCTTAATTCAGGGATCCGCCACCAACACCCCTCACAGTGCAGGCTTACCAGCTTCCTGTAAGACCCAAATTATAAGGTCTAAGCGTGTGTGTAGTCAATATCCCCAACGATCTCTGATTTCCACGTTCTGCAATTCCAAATGCTCCTTCTGGGAAGATGTCCTCCGCATATAAGGGTATAGTATCATAAAGCAAAACAAAGATCTAAGTGCTCTCCGTAATCATTTAAAACAAGCACTTTATTGAATATAAAATGTAAACAAATACTCACATAAGGGCCCTTGTTACAGGGACCCTCAGTAAACACAGCGTATAACAAGTAAATCTGCAGGGTGCCAGTCTCCCCTCTGCCATCCGTTCCGCCCGACCTAGGTTTCGCTCACGCGTCCTCAGGGGCTTCTCAACGGAATGGCAACCCGGGTGAGTGTTAAATACCCTCTCACCTCCATCTTAGACGCCGCCAGCGCATCAAGCCGCGCGTTCAGATCGACGTGACGTAACCTCCGCTACGTCACATCCGGACTTCCGCCGCATGGAACGCACGGAAGGTGAAGTATATCGCTATTCCCCTCGATCATTCGGGGATAAGCTTGGAACGCAAGGAAGGTGTGTATTAAACCTCCTTCCCCATCTACAGCAGGACCACTTCAGGCCCGCTCCAGAAGGCTTCTTAAAGCAGGATAAGCAGAGGTTAAAGTGGCACCCCATTTGAGCACAATTTTCACAATATAACAATTTCACATTAGTCTGTTCAATAAACAACCACAAAAATACAAAATTTATATAAAATATAAAAATAAACTAAAATAAAATCTAAATAAAGAATATAAAATATATTAAAATATAAAATATAAAATATAAAATATAAGATACACCTCAGATTCAAGCAATTAAAGGGAAACTCCACTGATTCCATTATATCAAATCCCCCAATTATACACTCTATAGATCCAGCCCATAATAACAGTGAGTTATAAAGATTACACATTACCCTCTGTAGCAACTACCAACTAACAGTCCACTCAATAAATATATTCTGGACAATTATAATTCCATTATTCATCCGTTATAAAGCAGTTTAAATCTAACTCAATATTCAAACCTTTAGGGTCCATACAATCTAACAAATAAATCCATTTGGTTTCTGCCTTGGATATCTCTCTTACTCTATGTGTCCCTCTCCAGTTCCCCAAATTCCTCTCTATCCCACAGAACTTCAGACCTGAGGGATCCTGTTGATGACAAGTTCTAAAATGTTCAGATACCGAGTGTTCTTTAAAGCCACTTTTTATATTATTTATATGCTCCCCAATTCTCTCTTTAAGGGGTCTCTTAGTTCTTCCTACGTAGTACTTTCCACAGGGACAGGTAAGCAAATAAACCACATATTTTGTCTCACAGGTTATAAACTGCTTTATCTCATATTCCTCATTGGAGAAAGTTTGTTGTACCCTAGGAGTAAGAATACATGTTCTACAGGGTAGGCATTTCCTACATTTATAAAAGCCCACCTCCCCAAAGGAGCTCACTCCCTTATATCTAGGTTCCTCTATAGCACTTGAAGTCAAAATATCCTTCAAATTTGGGGCCTTTCTATAAATCATTTCTGGGCGTTCCGGCAATATTCCACTCAGCACTGGGTCCTCTTTCAAGAGGGACCAGTGCTTATTAAATATTTTCCCCAATTTCTTATATTGTTGACTGTATCCTGTTATAAATGGACATATTAATTCTTTTCTCTCTTTAGTATTTTCTCCCAAAATAGTCTCTCTCTCTATTTGTGCTACCTCATTCCGGAGGGTTTCTAATCTGTTTCTGTCATAACCTTTTTTTTCAAATTTTTTTCTCAATATATCAGTTTCTGCATAAAAATCAGTAATTTCACCACAGTTCCTCCTAAGACGCATAAATTGCCCTTTCGGGATACCTCGCAGCCAGTTGGGATGATGACAACTGGTCACGGGAATAAAACTATTCCTGTCTGTAGGTTTTACATACGTGCTGGTTTTAATTATCTCATTCGAATTACTAATCACTAGATCTAAAAAGTGAACCTTATCTCTATTGTATTCACAAGTAAACAATAGATTTGGGGTTGTGGCATTCAAGGCTCCAATGAAATTTTTTAGGGAAACTTCATCCCCCTTCCACATAAACATGATGTCATCTATGAATCTTTTCCAAATAATTAGATTCTGATCTACGTGTCTATATATATGTTCTTCCTCCCACAAAGCCATGTACAAGTTAGCCATGCTGGGTGCAAATTTTGCCCCCATAGCCACTCCCACTTTTTGCAGATAAAAGTTACCCCCAAACCAGAAGTAATTATGATCTAATGCGAATCTGGTGCAACTAATTACAAACTGGATCTGTTTTTCTTCTAATTCGCCTTTTTTGCGCATAAAATATTCGATTGCTTTTAGGCCCGCTGAATGCGGTATCACTGTGTATAAAGATGTTATATCCGCCGTCACTAGAAAAGGAGGTTCATCAAAATTTAAATCTTTTATAATGTTAATTACATGTTTTGAGTCCTTTAGATAAGAGTCTGTGGTAGTTACTAATGGCTGTAAAAATTTATCTACATATTCGCCTAATCTATAGGTGACTGAGCCTATCCCACTGACAATGGGTCTCCCTGGGGGGTTGGTAGTACTTTTATGTACCTTTGGCAAATAATAAATAACTGGAGTCCTGATAATTGAAGGTTTAAGATATTTAATTTCTTTCTCATCCAAAATCCCCTCTTTATTACCCCAATCCATCAAACTTTCTAGTTCTTTCTTAAATCTTACCCCCGGATCTCCCCTTAGTTTCTCATAAGTTTTCTCGTCTTCAAGTAGACGCAACATTTCTCGATTATAGTCCTTTTTATCTAAAATCACTATCCCACCCCCCTTATCAGCTGCTTTTATTACCACTTCATTATTTTCTTTAAACTCTTTAATACTTTTCTTTATCCACATGTCATTATATGACCTCGGAATAGTCAATTCTCTCAGGTCTTTAATCACCATCTTTTTGAATGCTTCAATTTGGTGGTTACTACTCTGTGGGGGCTTAAAAGTGGACTTATTTTTGAAACCACTGTGAACAATACTTCTTTCCAAACTACTATCCACTGTATTATCAGAGGGACTCGTTTTGGTTGCAAAAAAATTCTTTAAACTCAATTTTCGTGTAAACTTATGTATATCAATAAATGTTCCAAATTTGTCCAATTTCTTAGGTGGAGCAAATTTCAAACCTTGATCTAACAAGGATATCTGATTCGGATTTAACGTAATGGAGCTCAGATTGTATATTCCTTCCCCTTCTAAAGGGCAATTTATGCGTCTTAGGAGGAACTGTGGTGAAATGACTGATTTTTATGCAGAAACTGATATATTGAGAAAAAAATTTGAAAAAAAAGGTTATGACAGAAACAGATTAGAAACCCTCTGGAATGAGGTAGCACAAATAGAGAGAGAGACTATTTTGGGAGAAAATACTAAAGAGAGAAAAGAATTAATATGTCCATTTATAACAGGATACAGTCAACAATATAAGAAATTGGGGAAAATATTTAATAAGCACTGGTCCCTCTTGAAAGAGGACCCAGTGCTGAGTGGAATATTGCCGGAACGCCCAGAAATGATTTATAGAAAGGCCCCAAATTTGAAGGATATTTTGACTTCAAGTGCTATAGAGGAACCTAGATATAAGGGAGTGAGCTCCTTTGGGGAGGTGGGCTTTTATAAATGTAGGAAATGCCTACCCTGTAGAACATGTATTCTTACTCCTAGGGTACAACAAACTTTCTCCAATGAGGAATATGAGATAAAGCAGTTTATAACCTGTGAGACAAAATATGTGGTTTATTTGCTTACCTGTCCCTGTGGAAAGTACTACGTAGGAAGAACTAAGAGACCCCTTAAAGAGAGAATTGGGGAGCATATAAATAATATAAAAAGTGGCTTTAAAGAACACTCGGTATCTGAACATTTTAGAACTTGTCATCAACAGGATCCCTCAGGTCTGAAGTTCTGTGGGATAGAGAGGAATTTGGGGAACTGGAGAGGGACACATAGAGTAAGAGAGATATCCAAGGCAGAAACCAAATGGATTTATTTGTTAGATTGTATGGACCCTAAAGGTTTGAATATTGAGTTAGATTTAAACTGCTTTATAACGGATGAATAATGGAATTATAATTGTCCAGAATATATTTATTGAGTGGACTGTTAGTTGGTAGTTGCTACAGAGGGTAATGTGTAATCTTTATAACGCACTGTTATTATGGGCTGGATCTATAGAGTGTATAATTGGGGGATTTGATATAATGGAGTCAGTGGAGTTTCCCTTTAATTGCTTGAATCTGAGGTGTATCTTATATTTTATATTTTAATATATTTTATATTCTTTATTTAGATTTTATTTTAGTTTATTTTTATATTTTATATAAATTTTGTATTTTTGTGGTTGTTTATTGAACAGACTAATGTGAAATTGTCATATTATGAAAATTGTGCTCAAATGGGGTGCCACTTTAACCTCTGCTTATCCTGCTTTAAGAAGCCTTCTGGAGCGGGCCTGAAGTGGTCCTGCTGTAGATGGGGAAGGAGGTTTAATACACACCTTCCTTGCGTTCCAAGCTTATCCCCGAATGATCGAGGGGAATAGCGATATACTTCACCTTCCGTGCGTTCCATGCGGCGGAAGTCCGGATGTGACGTAGCGGAGGTTACGTCACGTCGATCTGAACGCGCGGCTTGATGCGCTGGCGGCGTCTAAGATGGAGGTGAGAGGGTATTTAACACTCACCCGGGTTGCCATTCCGTTGAGAAGCCCCTGAGGACGCGTGAGCGAAACCTAGGTCGGGCGGAACGGATGGCAGAGGGGAGACTGGCACCCTGCAGATTTACTTGTTATACGCTGTGTTTACTGAGGGTCCCTGTAACAAGGGCCCTTATGTGAGTATTTGTTTACATTTTATATTCAATAAAGTGCTTGTTTTAAATGATTACGGAGAGCACTTAGATCTTTGTTTTGCTTTATGATACTATACCCTTATATGCGGAGGACATCTTCCAAGAAGGAGCATTTGGAATTGCAGAACGTGGAAATCAGAGATCGTTGGGGATATTGACTACACACACGCTTAGACCTTATAATTTGGGTCTTACAGGAAGCTGGTAAGCCTGCACTGTGAGGGGTGTTGGTGGCGGATCCCTGAATTAAGAGACCTTGTAGCGCTGAAGTTTTGGATGTATGTAATTGACTCATGATGCCTGGGGTCAAAAGACTGCTGAATGACAGGTCGCCAACTGACGGTGAACTGGCCTCCTCCCCAGGCCCTGCTGGGCGGCTGCTGCGAACAGGGGTGGTGGTGAGGGTGGAGGCCTCGGATGCAGAGCTGATGGCGGGCTGCTCATCCTCCGTCATCAGTTGCACCACAGTGTCTGCATGCTTTTCCTCAATGGGACGTTTCCGACCCGGCTGGAGGAAAATCGGAGCAGGTGCTACACGCTGCTGCTGCTGTGTCTCTGCAGCGTGAGTTGCAGATGCTCCTGCTGGGCGGCGCCCAAGGCGTCCACGGCCAGTGGCTATGGGAGGAATGTTAGCCACTGACGCTGCTGCTGCTGCTGCGGAACTGTGCATGGTGGCGCGCCCGCGCCCGCGGCTTGCCACAATGCTGCTCCCTCTCCTCCTGATTCCCTTGCTGCCCTTCCCCTTGCCCAAACCGCGCTGGCTGCCACTTCCAGACATCTTCGATGTTTTGGGCGTATAGACAAAAGTTTTTTAAAAGGGCGGGTGAAAAGTGGGGTACTTTAATGGAGTGGGTTGGTGGGTGAGGTGACTGAGTGAGTGTCCCTAGTACAGTAAGTAAGTAGTAACAGTCAGGAAGTACAACTAGCAGTTACAATAATCAGTAGTAATCACAAGTAAATTTAGTGTGTGTACACTACAGACAGTGAGTGCACGCACGCGCAAACACGCGCAGGAGCTAGCCTATGAACAGTGACTGAGTGAGTGTCCCTAGTACAGTAAGTAAGTAAGTAGTAACAGTCAGTAAGTACAACTAACTAATTACAATAAGCAATCAGTTATCAGAAGGAAATAGAGTGTGTGTAGTGTGTGTACACAGACAGTGAGTGCACACACGCAGGAGCTAGTAGCCTATGAACAGTGACTGAGTGTCCTAGACTCCTAGTACAGTAAGAGTAAGTAGTAACAGTAAGTACAACTAACTAATTACAATAAGCAATCAGTTATCAGAAGGAAATAGAGTGTGTGTAGTGTGTGTACACAGACAGTGAGTGCACACACGCAGGAGCTAGTAGCCTATGAACAGTGACTGAGTGTCCTAGACTCCTAGTACAGTAAGAGTAAGTAGTAACAGTAAGTACAACTAACTAATTACAATAATCAATCAGTTATCAGAAGGAAATAGAGTGTGTGTAGTGTGTGTACACAGACAGTGAGTGCACACACGCAGGAGCTAGTAGCCTATGAACAGTGACTGAGTGTCCTAGACTCCTAGTACAGTAAGAGTAAGTAGTAACAGTAAGTACAACTAACTAATTACAATAAGCAATCAGTTATCAGAAGGAAATAGAGTGTGTGTAGTGTGTGTACACAGACAGTGAGTGCACACACGCAGGAGCTAGTAGCCTATGAACAGTGACTGAGTGTCCTAGACTCCTAGTACAGTAAGAGTAAGTAGTAACAGTAAGTACAACTAACTAATTACAATAAGCAATCAGTTATCAGAAGGAAATAGAGTGTGTGTAGTGTGTACACAGACAGTGAGTGCACACACGCAGGAGCTAGTAGCCTATGAACAGTGACTGAGTGTCCTAGACTCCTAGTACAGTAAGAGTAAGTAGTAACAGTAAGTACAACTAACTAATTACAATAAGCAATCAGTTTTCAGAAGGAAATAGAGTGTGTGTAGTGTGTACACAGACAGTGAGTGCACACACGCAGGAGCTAGTAGCCTATGAACAGTGACTGAGTGTCCTAGACTCCTAGTACAGTAAGAGTAAGTAGTAACAGTAAGTACAACTAACTAATTACAATAAGCAATCAGTTATCAGAAGGAAATAGAGTGTGTGTAGTGTGTGTACACAGACAGTGAGTGCACACACGCAGGAGCTAGTAGCCTATGAACAGTGACTGAGTGTCCTAGACTCCTAGTACAGTAAGTAGTAACAGTAAGTACAACTAACTAATTACAATAAGCAATCAGTTATCAGAAGGAAATAGAGTGTGTGTAGTGTGTACACAGACAGTGAGTGCACACACGCAGGAGCAGCTAGTAGCCTATGAACAGTGACAGTGAGTGTCCTAGTACAGTTACAGTATATAACTACAATACTAATACAATCAGTAGTAAAGGACAGCAGAAATACTGGTATAGAATAGAGAGAAATAAACAGAGGACAGGAGGACAGCTGCCCACACAGGCAAGGCCCTGAGGCCTAAAGCTGTAAGCCTGCAGCAGCTGGCCTGTCTCTATGTAACACAAAAGCTACTAACTAAAATACAATGTCTAACTAACTAACAACAATATAGGTGTGTATAGGAGGTGTATGTGAGCAAAAACGCTAGGTAAATGACCACAATAAAGCTCTTGCTAAGCCAAAGCACAAAGGAGCAACTCTCTCTCTATGCAAGTCTCAGGCAAGGACGGAGAAACGTAACATGGCGGCCGCTATTTATAGGGTAGGGGCTGGCCAGGGTCCCCCTCTGTGATTGGCTGCCGTCAGAGGGCCTGGGAGCCCTCTGATTGGCTCTAAGGACATCAATCTGGGCTATGACGCTATTCGAGCTCGGTACCGAGCTCGAATAGCGCCGTTTGCTCGAATAGCTCGAATAGTGAATGGGCTATTTGAGTGTACGCGAATAGCCCATTCGAATAGCTACAGCTATTCGGAGCTCGAATACCGAGCTCGAATAGCTGGAAAAGAGCTCGAATATTCGAGCTACTCGAATATTCGAGCTCTGCTGAGCACCACTGTCCAGCAGTGTCCATCAGGAACAGACCATGGAAGGGAAATTTCCAGCAAAGCATTCTGGGAGCAGAATGCTTTTATAGTGCCAGTCATCAAAAGAAGGCAGGTAACGGATTTGCATGACTAATGTATGCAAATCCCTCAGCAACACAAGCTGCACAACTGACAGAAGGTCTCCTTTCCAGAGTCCTGCAGCAAGCAAACCTAAACAATGGTCAAAAAGGCTGCCTGCCTGCGCAGGCAGCTGAGCGGATTCTCACACAAGGGAGTGTTGGAAAAAATACTGTCGGAAAGGAGGGGGGGGGGGGGCGCATGGTGGTGGTGGGCCTTGGGCAGAGAAAAGTACAAATCCGGCCCTGGACAAGAGGAGGTGGGGACAGGTTGTCTTCTGACTGTAGGTGAGTAAATTGGTTTTTCTTTTTCAACAGGTGGTGCTGATTGTGGTCAGAACTAAAGAAATTAGGCAGGCAAAGATTGAAGCTGAAAAACAAATCGCTAAGGATATCAAATCTAATCCAAAAAAGTTTTACAAGTACATTAACTCTAAAAAAAGAAAGGTTGACTGTATAGGACTCCTAAAGGATGAGGGTGGGAACTCAATAGTGGATGACCAAGGTAAGGCAGAGTTATTAAATGCTTTCTTTGCTTCTGTCTTCACAAAAGAAACAGCACTGTTGCAAACTACAGAGGCGGAAGAGTCTCAATCTTCTAACTGTAATATTAAATACTTAACGCAGGAAGAAGTGAAGGCAAGACTAAATAAATTAAAAATAGACAAAGCACCTGGCCCGGATGGCATGCATCCTCGGGTCCTAAGGGAATTAAGTTCAGTTATAGATAAACCCCTTTATCTTATCTTTTGTGACTCTTTTGCAACTGGCAGAGTCCCAGTGGATTGGCGTACAGCCCACGTTTTCCCATTATTTAAGAAGGGCAAAAAATCAGATCCAGGAAATTATAGACCTGTAAGCTTAACATCAGTTGTATGCAAACTATTTGAGGGGTTACTAAGAGATACTATACATGACTTCATAATAGAAAATAATCTTATTTCTCAGCATCAACATGGTTTTACTAAAGACAGATCCTGTATGACTAACATGCTCAGCTTTTATGAGGTAGTGAATGCTAATATGGATATTGGGAATGCTGTAGATGTGATATACTTGGACTTTGCAAAGGCCTTCGACACTGTTCCCCACAAAAGTCTGGTGCAAAAGTTGAGGATGCAAGGACTGGGGAAGAGTCTGTGTTCATGGATAGGGAACTGGCTAATGGACAGAAAACAAAGAGTTGTGGTCAATGGATCGTACTCAAAATGGGAGACTGTTAGCAGTGGGGTCCCACAGGGGTCTGTTCTGGGTCCAGTGCTCTTCAATTTATTTATTAATGAGCTAGTAGATGCAGTAGTGAGCAATGTTGCTATTTTTGCAGATGATACAAAATTGTGCAGAATCATCAACTCTCAGGAAGATAGTGTAATATCGTAACAGGATCTGGATAGGATGGCTATATAGGCACATACATGGCAGATGAAATTCAATGTTGACAAATGTAAAGTCATGCATTTTGGACATACTAATGGTCTAGCACCATACAAAATAAATGGGATACAGTTGGGGACATCAAACTTGGAGAAGGACTTAGGAGTACTCATTGACAACAAGTTAAATAATCATACTCCATGCCAAGCAGCTGCAGCTAAAGCTAAAAAAAATTTGGGATGCATTAAAAGGGAAATAAAAACTCTAGATGCTAGCATAATATTGCTCCTGTTTAACTCTCTAGTAAGGCCACATCTGGAATATGGAATTCAGTTCTGGGCACCACATTACAAAAAAGATATTGCAGTTTTAGAGCAGGTGCAGAGACGAGCAACAAAATTGATACGTGGGATGGAAGGTCTCACTTAAATGATCTGCGCATGGAGGAAAAACGTTTTAGCCATTTATTTAGGAAAGGGTTCTTTACAGTAAGAGTGATTAAGATGTGGAATGCATTGCCACAGGAAGTCGTTATGGTAAACTCTATACCTGCATTTAAAGGGGGCTTAGATGCTTTCCTTGCGTTGAAAGACATCCATGGCTACAATTACTAGGTAATGCCTAATGATGTTGATCCAGGGATTTTATCTGATTGCCATCTGGAGTTGGGAAGGAATTTTTCCCTTTTGGGGCTAATTGGAGCATGCCTTGTAAGGGTTTTTTCGCCTTCCTCTGGATCAACAGGGATATGTGAGGGAGCAGGCTGGTGTTGTACTTTGTACTGGTTGAACTCGATGGACGTATGTCTTTTTTCAGCCAAAATAACTATGTAACTATGTAACTATGATTTTGGGTAACATCAGAATCAGATTAGATTTCTCCAAAAGGTGTTTGCAAAAGCTGCTTCTCTTTCTGTCAACGCCTGGCTACTAGGAGGAGATTTTAATATTGTGGTCTCTCCGTCTTCGCGAAGGCGAACTTTCCCGGAAGTTCGATTCGCCCCATAATTGTAATAGATAGCGGAGATACCGCTATAGAGGCAAGTTACATGCAGCTGCTCTGCCTGGTCCTTCTATTGCACATAGATTGAGGGCTACGCGCGCACGCGCCAGGCGACAGGACCTTTATACAAATAGAAGGGGAGTCAGCTGATCTGCCTAGTCAGCTGACTCTAATGGTACTTTGGATTGGCTGAGTGATGGGGGCGGCGCTGCGGGGCATCTCTGTATATATAGTACTAATATGTCAGTTGCTCCGTGTCTGCTGTTGCGAATGCTATCGTGTTAGCGGCGCTCAGACCCTAGTCAGATCCCAAAGTGTGCTAGACCTGGCTGGAGCTGGGGATCCACACTTAGCCAGATTCTGTTGATAGCTTAAAGTACTAATTGCATTGTATTATCTGTTATGACCTTCTGCTTCCTTTGACTATTCTCCTGCTTATTGATTCTGTACTTCTGCGCATCTGATTCCTGTTGCCAAACTCTGCCTGAACTTGACACTGAATCAGCCTTCTGTCTTTGTACTGTATCTGTCCGTGCGTTGCCTACTCTGCTTGTCTGACCTTCCTGAACTCATCAGTGGGCCTAGCCACTGGTGAGCGATCTGTAGTAGCCTTCACCTACTCCTCAGGTAAAGCTCAGCTGCAGCACTGTCTGTAACATCTGCTCCTCAGGTGTCCGCTAGCTTCAGTATAGTCTTAATCACCTGCTCCTCAGGTGATCACCCTTGCAGCACAGTCAGTGGTCCCTGCTCCTCAGGTGTCCACTGGTTGCAGTACAGTCTGAATCACTTGCTCCTCAGGTGATCATTGACTGCAGTACTGTCTGAATCACCCGCTCATCGGGAGATCTCCTATTACTCATTACTGTTGCACCAAACACTATTCCACATTGGTTGTCCTGTGTCTGGCTATACTAGCATTATTGGTGATTCTGCAGATCACCACATAATCAGGCATAGCATCTGTATTATTGGTGATACTGCAGATCACCAATAATCAGAAAATCTGTTTTGCTGACACCAATCGTTACAGAACAGCAGACCAAACATTATGGACGCACTGCTCAGCCAAGTTGAAGTCCTGACCACCTCGGGGAACAATCTCATCAGGGTGATTAATACCCGACAGACTCAGATCACCCAACTGTCTGGGACAGTACAGGTACTTCAAACGGCTGTTGATACAGTGCGATCTCCTCCAGTCACAGACCTTTGCATATCCGTGCCTGAGAAGTTTTCTGGGCATAGATCTGATTTTAAGAACTTTAGGAATCGTGTGCTATCTTATTTTGAGTTGAGGCCTAACTTGTTAGGAACCGAGCGCCAGAGGGTAACTTTTATAAAGACCCTCTTGTCAGGAGATTAACAAACATGGGCATATAGTCTTCATTCAGAACATGAGGCGTTATCCTCAGTTCAGGAATTTTTTAAGGCCATGGAAATTATATATGATGATCCGGATATTGCATCCACTGCTGAAAGGAAACTAAAGACCCTCAGGCAGGGTCGTAATCCGGTGGAGGTTTATGCTGCGGAGTTTAGGAAGTGGGCTGTATCAGCTAGATGGGGAACATATGCATTGCTAGACTGTTTTCTGTCAGGTTTGTCCGATGCTGTCTCTGATTTGATGTTAGGACATCCTGAGCCCAACTCCATTGACAACGCAATTTCATTGGCAGTACGAGTAGATCGCCGCTTACGCTATCAGAAACAGACCCGTGGTAGAAATGCTGTAAGATCTGACTCCTACGCCTCCTCTCCACCCTCGTCACCTCCGGATGAGCAGATGCAAATCGGACACTCTAGGTTGACACAAGTGGAAAATAATCGCAGAAGATCAGAAAGACTCTGTCTATACTGTGCTGAGGAGGGTCACATTGTGCAGAATTGCCCTAGGTGTAGTCAGAGTAATACCCTAGGCGAGCAGTCTTCACCTCTAAACAATAATCGTTTGCTCCTTCCTTGTTCCATTACCTGGGAAGGTCAGTCCACACCCACAGAAGCCTTTGTGGACTCCGGCTCTGCAGCCAATTTTATAGACTATGACTTTGTAAAAAAATTGGGGATTCCCTTACTCCCTTTAGACTGGCAGATTTTGGTCACAGCGGTAGATGACTCTCCGTTACAGTGTAGACAGCCTCCTTCCCAGACCTCCTTATTATTGTGTAATATAGGGGTGTTACATAAAGAGAAATTACAGTTTTGTCCTGCAAATGGCAACCTCTACAATTATTCTTGGTATGCCTTGGTTGCAACTCCATTCCCCTCAGATTGACTGGGCTTCAGGTCAGCTACAGAGCTGGTCAACCCATTGTCATCATCATTGTTTGGAGAGAGTTGCTGTTTGCGCCACCAAGATACAGGTCAAAGGGGTGCCAGTACAGTACGCAGAATTCGCTGACGTGTTCTGTCCAAAGTCTGCAAATAAACTCCTGCCCCACCTGAGTTTTGGTTGTCCCATAGAATTAAGAACTGGTTGTATGCCCCCTAGAGGTCATCTTTATAATCTGTCATGGCCTGAGAAACTGGCGATGCAGGAATACATTAAAGAAAACTTGGCCAAGGGCTTCAACCGTCCTTCCCGGTCAACAGCTGGGGCTGGGTTCTTTTTTGTACAGAAAAAGGACGGTGGGCTTAGACCTTGTATTGACTATCGAGGTTTAAATAAGATCACTGTAAAAAATCATTATCCGTTGCCTCTGATTGACGATTTGTTTGCTCAGGTGACCAATGCCAGTATCTTCTCCAAATTAGACCTGCGAGGTGCATACAACCTGGTACACATTAGACACGGTGACGAATGGAAGACGGCGTTCAACACGCCCGACGGGCATTACAATTATCTGGTTATGCCCTTCTGGTTGTGTAATGCCCCTGTCGTCTTCCAGGAGTTAATCAATGAAGTTTTCAGGGAGGTGCTGGAAAAATTTGTGCTAGTATATCTAGACGACATACTGATTTTCTCTCCTAATTTAACAGAACATCGTAAGCACGTCAAGTTTGTTTTAAGAAAATTAAGACAGAATTCGCTGTACGCAAAGTTAGAGAAGTGCCTCTTCGAGGTCACTAAAGTTCCTTTTCTGGGATATATTATCACCACTTCTGGTCTCTCCATGGATCCAGAAAAAGTCTCTGCTGTTTTGCAGTGGCCTCAACCTGTAGGATTGAAGGCACTCCAAAGATTTCTTGGCTTCGCCAACTACTACAGAAAATTTATCAAGGGGTTCTCCTCTGTAGTGTCACCCCTCACCAATCTTACAAGAACGGGGGCTGACACTTACCACTGGTCGGCAGAGGCACAGTCCGCCTTCGCCACATTGAAAAAATTGTTCTGTTCTGCGCCCATTCTGAGACATGTGGATGTCACCTTCCCCTTCATTGTTGAGGTCGATGCATCAGAAATTGGGGTTGGGGCTGTACTGTCTCAGCGCTCCGGCCTGCAAGGCAAACTACACCCATGTGCCTTCTTTTCTAGCAGGTTCTCCCCTGCCGAGAGGAACTATGATATTGGCAATCGAAAGCTTTTGGCCATTAAGTTAGCCTTTGAAGAATGGCGCCATTGGCTGGAAGGAGCAGAACATACCATCACAGTTTATACAGATCATAAAAACTTGGAGTACATAGAAGGGGCCAAAAGACTTAGTCCCTGACAGGCTCGCTGGTCCCTATTCTTTTCAAGGTTCAGATTTATCATAACATATACACCAGGTAGTAAGAACGTCAAAGCAGACACTCTATCTAGGTGTTTCGAGCCAGAGACAGTTCAGCCTTCAAAGCCTGAGACCATCCTACCTCAGAAAGTGGTGCTGGCAGCTACTGAATCCTGGGAGGACTGGACGACTACTTTGGGGCCTTACCAACAGGACATTCCAGAAGGAAAGCCTGAGGGAGTTATGTTCGTACCACTTCCTTTTCGCCTACAACTCTTACAATTATTACATTCCCATAAGAATGCGGGTCATCCCAGGGCTGCCCGAACTCAGGATCTATTGACCAGATGTGTATGGTGGCCTTCGCTGGCACTTGATTGTAAAGAGTTTGTGAGAGAGTTCTCAGTTTGAGCTAGGAGTAAGCCCTCTCGTCAGGCACCAGTGGGTACATTACAACCCTTACCAGTGCCAAATGAACCCTGGACTCATTTGTCTATGGACTTTGTAGGAGAACTCCCCAGGTCTGAGGGCAAGACGGCCATTTGGGTGGTAGTTCATAGGTTCAGTAAGATGGCTCATTTTGTCCCTCTGAAAGGTCTCCCCTCAGCTCAGGAGTTAGCTGATCTCTTCATTCAGCACGTTTTCCGGCTGCATGGCATTCCGGAGAATGTGGTGTCAGACAGGGGAGTCCAGTTTGTGTCGAAATTCTGGAGAGCTTTTTGCCATCAATTAGGTATGGACCTTTCATTTTCATCAGGCTACCACCCACAGACCAATGGTCAGACCGAAAGAGTTAACCAGTCTCTTGAACAATTCCTCAGGTGTTATGTGGCTGATGCACAGTCAGATTAGGTAAAGTTTCTGCCATTCGCGGAATTTGCGCATAATAACCTGAAGAGTGCCTCTTCAGGATTTTCCCCTTTTCAGGTGTTATCGGGAAAATCTCCCAAGTTTTCTCCATTACCTGTGGCATCTACTCCGTTCCCGGCCCTTCAGGATTGGCAAAGGGCTTTAAAGGAGATTTGGGTGTTAGTTAAGAGGAATTTGGGAAAGGCTTTTCAGACTCAAAAGAAACAGGCGGATAAGAGACGGTCTGTAGAGTGGAAGTTTTCCCCAGGGGACATGGTGTGGGTATCTACTCGGCATTTGGCGTTGAAGCAACCGTCACCTAAGTTAGGACCCAGATTCGTAGGCCCATATCCTGTGTCCAGAAAGATTAATGATGTCACATATGCGATTGATCTCCCAGCCAGCATGAGAGGTGTGAGATCATTCCATGTTTCTCTGTTGAAGCCTGCAGTGCACGTGGATTCCTCTCCCCCCCCCGGTGATGGTTGACGACCAACCTGAGTATGAAATCGAGAAGATATTGGATTCTCGATTGGTGCAGAATTCTGTACAATATCTGGTCCACTGGAAGGGGTATGGTCTGGAGGAGAGAACTTGGGTGCCGGATTGTCACATGCATGCTGAAGATTTAAAAAAAGAGTTTCATGAGTTACACCCTGAGAAGCCGGGTAGGAAATGTCCGGGGTCCACTCCTCAGGAGAAGGGGGGGGGTACTGTAATAGATAGCGGAGATACCGCCGCAGAGGCAAGCGGCATGGCGGCTATCTCTGCGTATCAGCCGGCGGCCTCTGCCGCGCAGTTACATGCAGCTGCTCTGCCTAGTCCTTCTATTGCACATAGATTGAGGGCTATGCACGCGCACACCAGGCGACAGGACCTTTATACAAATAGAAGGGGAGTCAGCTGATCTGCCTAGTCAGCTGACTCCAACAATACTTTGGATTGGCTGAGTGATGGGGGCGGCGCTGCGGGGCATCTCTGTATATATAGTACTAGTATGTCAGTTGCTCCGTGTCTGCTGTTGTGAATGCTATCGTGTTAGTGCTCAGACCCTAGTCAGATCCCAAAGTGTGCTAGAACCGGCTGGAGCTGGGGATCCACACTTAGCCAGATTCTGTTGATAGCTTAAAGTTCTAATTGCATTGTATTATATGTTATGACCTTCTGCTTCCATTGACTATTCTCCTGCTTATTGATTCTGTACTTCTGCGCATCTGATTCCTGTTGCCAAACTCTGCCTGAACTTGACACTGAATCAGCCTTCTGTCTTTGTACTGTATCTGTCCGTATGTTGCCTACTCTGCTTGTCTGACCTTCCTGCCCTCACCAGTGGTCCTATCCACTGGTGAGGGATCTGTAGTAGCCTTCACCTACTCCTCAGGTGAAGCTCAGCTGCAGCACTGTCTGTAACACCTGCTCCTCAGGTGCCCGCTAGCTGCAGTATAGTCTTAATCACCTGCTCCTCAGGTGATCAGCCTTTACAGCACTATCTGTAGCAGCACTATCTGTAACAGAAAAACGTGGTGTGCACACCGCTACAACCCACCAATCCTCTCCGACAGTGCACGACCGGGTCAGCAAGGCCCACATGGAATCCAGAAGCAAAAGCCTTATAATGCTGATATGTATGATGAATTAAATAAGAAAATGCTAGATAATATCTTCAAGCTAGAGATGATAATTACAGATATCAAACGTTCTAAATATATGCGTGATATAGAGGATTATGATAAAAAAGTGGTTTATGAATGGGGACGTTGGGAGGGTTTACCCAAATCACCGGGATCATATCATCAAAGGTCATGTTCACGCGACAGACGTCGCAACACAAGAAGGGTTAGCTTTAGCTCCCCTGAGGCCGTAATTGCACGGCCTGTCCACCAGGATATTCCTGCCCCTGCACAAGGTGCAGTGGGCAATGATACCACGGTCCCAAAAAACTTGCAGGGACAGCCCTCATACTACCACAAACACAAACAGGTGAGAAAGAGGGGCAAGAGAGGAAAAAGAGAACAAGACGGGCAGGTTTTAAGAACCGTAAATTGAATTCCATCACCTCTTCCTCTGTGGGACCAACCAGCACTCACAATGTTGTTAATTTGTCGAAATATGATCTTAATGATAATGAAATAAAAATTCTTTCTAAAGGTTTATCCTTTTCCCCGACTTTTCATATGGACGTTTTTGCAACACTTCTTGATGTCAAACGGTTTGTTAGATCTATCCTCCTAAGAAAACATTTTGGGGATACAGGAGACAGGGAACAGACCCCACATATGGATGGGATATCGGAAATTGGTGATTGGTCTCACCAGTCCAGGTAAGGAACCCCGATTTTTATCCTGTGGCTGCTAGGTCAACTTATGTTGACACCTTTCAGGAATTAGTTGAGAGGGATCTTTTACTTATGGCAGGAGGACCTAACCGTTCTGTCCCATCCAATCTTACCCCATCGGAGCGCAATGCCCTTAGAGACCTACAAACTAATAAGTCTATTGTTATACGTAATGCTGATAAGGGAGGCTCCGTTGTGGTTTTGGATAGTGACACTTATCGTGATGAGGCCCTCAGACAATTAAGGGACACTGACACTTATCTGAGTTTAAGTACAGATCCCACCCCTGAATTCCAGAGGAAACTATGTAGTCTCCTATCATATGGGGAGAGTTTGGGAGTCCTCGATTCAAGATTAAGACAATTTCTGGAGGTCAAGTGCCCCATCATCCCAGTGTTTCATCATCTGCCCAAGATCCACAAACCGGGCGCTCCCCCGGAGGGCAGGCCCATTGTGGCTGGTATTGGCTCTCTGGGGGAGCGCCTGGGGTCTTGGGTTGATTCCTTATTACAACCTCTGGTTACCCGTCTTCCAGGTTATGTTAAAGATACGAAACACCTTTTAGCAAGTATGGGTAGCCTGAGATGGGAACCTGGTCTCTCATGGATTACGGTAGATGTCAAGTCCCTTTACTCCTGTATCCCACATGATTTGGCACTAAAGGCGCTTGAATTCCATCTAACCAGATACTCTGATTATTCTGTTGATCTCCGGATGTTCATCCTCGAGGTCGTCGGGTACCTCCTAGCCCACAACTACTTCATGTTTGACGGCAGGTTTTTTCTCCAGAGGCGGGGTGCCTCCATGGGCGCCAAGTTCTCACCATCCCTTGCGAATCTTTACATGGGGTGGTGGGAGGAGTGCCATGTATTTGGGGGAGCCTGCCGTCTGCTGGAGGATGTTGTGTGGTATGGGAGGTACATCGACGACCTCTTGATTGTCTGGCGGGGTGACCCTTCGAACGCAGAGAACTTGGTCCAGTATTTTAACAGTAACAATTTCAACCTCCAGTTCACTCACGTAGTAGATACAACCTCCATTAGCTATTTAGACGTAACCCTGAAGGGCAATGTTCACACAGGGGTTGTTGACACTAAAACGTACAGAAAACCGTGTAGTGGCAACACTATACTGAGAGCGGATAGTTGCCATCCGGCCCACACGGTGCGGAGTATTCCTGTTGGGGAGTTCGTCAGGGCAAGACGTAACTGCTCTGATGAGGTCTCCCTGCAGGGGGAGCTGGATATTTTTGAGGATCGGTTGAGAGCTCGGGGTTATCCATCATGGTCCATTCAGAGGGGAAGATCCAGGGCCACACACAAATCTCAGTCGGAGTTACTACAATCTGTCAGGCAACGCAAAGGCAGTCAGCATAAACCCACATTTGTGACCATGTTTTCGGTGGAATACAAGAAGGTTACCAACATTATTACAAAATATTTGCCAATTCTGGAGGGAGATGTAGGCCTCTCACCGTTTCTTAAAAACGGAGTCAGGTTTTCTAGCAGACGTGCTCCGACTCTGGGACAGATACTTTCCCCCAGTTTATATGACTCAAAGTCTATTCCTAAAACCTGGCTATCAGTAGTGGGGTCCTTTATGTGTGGTACTTCCACCTGCAGATATTGCCATGTACACCGGAAATCCAAAACGGTGGTCTCTGCCTCAAATGGTTGCTCTTTTAGCATTAAGCAATGTATTAACTGTGGCACCAGATATGTTGTTTATCTGGTGACCTGCAGTCTTTGCTCTCTTCAATATGTGGGTTGTTCCACGAGACCCGTGAGGCAGAGAATAGCCGAACATTATTTGGGTGCAGGCTGGTCTACACTTAATATCTCCAATGTGGCGAAACACTTTAGAGACAATCATGGCGGGGATATGGCGGGGTTCGTGTTCCAGGGGATTGAGAGAGTCATGCCTTCCAGAAGGGGTGGGGATCTCTACAAAATTCTTCTGAAGAAGGAAGCTATGTGGATCCACCGCTTAGGCACCAGGTTCCCGCAGGGCCTAAATGCCAAATGGGACCTGGCGCTTATTACCTGAGACCTCTCAGTATTGGGTCCCCCTTTCCCTGCTTTCTTCCCTCATTTAGATTGTCCCCTTTCCCCACCCATAACATCCCAGGGATCTGTGGTGTTTTACTTTTGAAATGTAGAGGCCTGTTCCTTGGTATTTTTATGGTTTTACTCTCATTGAGTTTTAAGTCTTGGTTATATGTATCTCCACATTGTTGGATATGAGATATTTATCTCTCCTTGCACCTGTGCCTGAACGATCATTATTCCCTTCCTCTGGGCGGGGCTTAGAGGCACAGGTGGAAGGACGTCCCTCTATTTAAGGGGACTTTTTACCATTGTTTGATCAGCTATGATTAAGAGCTAGTATAGGCTCGAAACATGTCAGCATTCTGATGCATGCATTGTTATTTTGATATGTCCTAATAAAGATTTTGACCCTCGGACAAGTGCGGACCTTTTGCTTCTGGACTATCTGTAACACCTGCTCCTCAGGTGTCCGCTAGCTGCAGTATAGTCTTAATCACCTGCTCCTCAGGTGATCACCCTTGCAGCACAGTCAGTGGTCCCTGCTCCTCAGGTGTCCACTGGCTGCAGTACAGTCTGAATCACCTGCTCCTCAGGTGATCATTGACTGCAGTACTGTCTGAATCACCCGCTCCTCGGGAGATCTCCTTTTACTCATCACTGTTGCACCAAACACTATTCCACATTGGTTGTTCTGTGTCTGGCTATATTAGCATTATTGGTGATTCTGCAGATCACCACATAATCAGGTATAACATCTGTATTATTGGTGATACTGCAGATCACCAATAATCAGAAAATCTGTTTTGCTGACACCAATCGTTACAATAATGCTCTATGAGGGTCAACTTTGACCCTCTGCATCACAGTCAGCAGGCACATTGTAGCCAATCCGGCTACATTAAGCCCTGGAGCCCCCCCCCCCCCCTTATATAAGGCAGGCTCCGGCGGCCATTAGCCTCACTCGTCTCGTGTGCCTAGAGACATACTAGGGACAGCTGCTGCAGACTTGTTCTCCTAGGGACAGATTAGTCAGGCTCTTGCTTATTAGCTTGCTCCTAGCTGAATCTTATTGCTGTAATAGCACCCCAGAACAGCTCTTTTCAGAGCTAATCCTGATCGTGCGATCATTTTTTTTTTCCCTGTGTTTGAAACGGACACTTGTGTTGCTTAGACAGCATTGCTAATTTATACTGTGTGTGTCCCACTGCCAGCAGCCCAGCAGCAGCAGCACATTCAGTGACTACCTGTGTGTGTGACACTTGTGAAGGCACGTGCCTTCACTTCCCAAAATTGTGAGGACGTGCTTGAGTATTTAACACAGAACACCTCATCTCCCCCAGCCACCTGTGCTACAACAAGCACCACATCCACTGCATTTGACACTTCGCAGGAGTTATTTGGTGTGGAAATCACTGATTCACAGCCAATAATGCTACAACAAGATGAAGGCACTAAGCAAGTTACAACACCTCATACGTCTGAGTTAGGTGGCGATAGTATGGATGTAACGTGTGAGGGGGGGGATGATGAACCACCTGAAGTTGGTGCAGTTGTGGAGTTGTCTGAGGGAAGCGAAGCTGGGCAGGAGGATTATGATGACGATTATACGGATGCCACGTATGTTCCCAATAGAGGAGATGACCAGGAGGACAGTTCAGAGGGGGAGCCAGAGAGGAGTAGGAGGAGACGAGTCCATGAAAGAAGCAGAGGGAGCTTGTCCTCAGAAGCAGCTGGGGGCAGTGTCCGGTGCCATGTATCGCCAGCTATGGCCAGCCAGCCAACATGCCCTTCAAGGTCAGCTGTTGATGCCACCATAGTGCCATCACCCCAGGGGGGCTCAGCGGTTTGGAAATATTTTAACGTGTACCTCTCAGATCGGAGCAAAGCCATCTGTTCTCTCTGCCTCCAAAAATTGAGCCGTGGAAAGGCCAACACCCACGTAAGGCCTCATGACCCTGGGGGAGACTGTAGGCCCAGGACTGCGAACGCCAGATAATAATGTCTTAATTAAAGTAACTCTCTGACTCTCTGTACCTGAAGACACTGGCCGTAGCTCAAAATAAGATAAACAACGGTGTTTAAAATTTTGAAAGCCAGACCGATGCCCCGAGAATTTTTTGGGAGGTGGCATCCTGGGCTCAATAGCAAGAGGGGATGACACTTGTGCATTAGGGTCTTTTAGACGGTTAACAGACACAATCAGCTGGTTAATCTGAGTCTGCTGCACGTTAACCGCCTTGATAAGATCGTTAACGGTTGTGGTCAAAAGTTCAACCCGGTTGCACAGTGCCTCCATATAGTTTTGGTCTGCGGTTCTGTAACAATCGGTGTAGCAACACAGATACCTGATTATATGGTGATCTGCAGAATCAACAATAATGCAAGTATAGCTAACAGGATAATGCAATAGTGTATAGTGCTTGGTGCAACAGTAAAAGAGTAGAATAACTAGGCCTCACCAGAGGAGCTGGTGGGCACTATTAGAACACAGTTACTGACTAGTTTGGCAGAACCTCACCAGAGGAGCTGGTGGGTACTATTAGAACACAGTCAGTTACTGACTAGTTTGGCAGAACCTCACCAGAGGAGCTGGTGGGAACTGTTGGAACACCTCACCAGTGGCAAGGGCCCACTGGTGAGTAGAGAGGTCAGACAGGCTGGGTTCGGCAACTGAGAGACAGATACAGTACAGAATCAGTAAGCAAGAGAGTAGTAAGTATTCAGGCAGTGTTTCAGCAACTAGATCAGATGGGCAGAGGTACAGAATCAATAAGCACGAGCAGAGTCAGAGATAGCCAGAGTCATACACAGAGTATCAAATATACAGTAATAATAATAATCCTAGGCTTGTGTGAAATCCCTGGTTTCCTCCCAGATCAAAGCACACCGGATACTAGTCTAAGGTCTGAGCGCTAATACGTATGTATTCACAACCGCAGACAAGTTGCGAGTGAAGACCAGCTGCTTAAAAAGCCGCAGTGACCCAGTGACACGCCCCCCCCCCCCCCCGGAGCCCAGCCAATCCCGAGCGGCGGTCGCGTCCTATGACGAGACTCGACCCGTGGGTCAGGTGACGTGCCTCCTCGCTGCATAAAGGTCGCCCCGCTGAGCGCGCGCACGCGCTAGGGCGACATGACAAAAAACAGAAAGACCCCGTCCTCGGCGTGCTAGACGCCTGAGGTACGGGAGTGTGACTGGACCGAGAGGCAGAGGCAGCTGTGGCGGCGGCACCGTTCGCCGCAGCTGCCCTAGTGATATTTGTTACATGTATCTAGTAGCTGTGTAAAACTTGTAGTAATTTCCTTAATAATACAGTAAATCACCAGAATATTAAGCATATTACCCCTTCTCTGTTATCTCTTCAGCATCTAGAACCACTTGTGGGAAGGTAGCTTCTGCCTCATGTGTCTTCTCAGGAGATTGTTGGGCTTCTGCAAACTATTAGCTTTCAGCTCCTACTTTTATAGGTATATGATACAATATGGCTGCCTAATCTGGAATTTCCCTGAATCCCAGGTTCTGATTGGCTAAAGCTTCCATGCGTCAATGCTTTATCATGTTTTGAATACTTAATTCATAATATTACGGTTTATAAATTCCTTAATTACCTTATCTTGTGGGAATTAACGTAGGTTTGCAATGTTTAGACATTCTGATTAGGTCATTTCTGATGCAGTTAATTAAAAATGGACTTCACCAGCCATCTTGTCTGCTGGTTGACTTTTTTCTCCAGACATTAAGACTAAACAATGTCATTCATGACGCATTTCTGATATCTTCTGCTAATTAGTTTGGAATGTGTGTTCTTTCCCAAACAAACAATCTGTGAATTACAGATATGGTAATGTAATGCTTATTGAAATACACAGGGCTTTTAATATACTTATTTAAATATAAAACTTATTATATAATTCTTCTGTTATGCCGTCTCTTGATGTGGAGAGCGGCGCAACCACCGCTTCCGCATCAGCTGGCATGGCGTCTTCCGCCGTGGCGTCTCTGGGCCTCCCATTGGCACCTGGGAGGTCCGGTGTTTGTGGGACTGAGAGCGAGCGTCAAGCTCGCGTGCGCATGGACCGCCACCGCACTTATACGCTTAGGAAGCGTATCAGCTGACCTGCCCGGACAGCTGACGGCAGGCTGCTTTCGGATTGGCTGGGCTCCTGGGCGGCGCTGGTGAGTGCTCCGCAGGATTTAAGGAGCTGCCTGTCATTAGCTCATTGTCTGCTGTTGCGAATACTTCGGTACTAGCTCTCAAACCCTTAGTTAGATCCTGGTGTGTTGATCCGGCAGGACCCCGGGAAGTCACACTTAGCTCAGGACTTCTTAATAGCTATAATTATAATTATATTACTGTATTGGTATTTCTGTGTATGACCTTCTGCTTAACCTCTGACCTCGCCTCTACCTGTTGATTCTGTATCTCTGCCTATCTCATCTGCTGCCAACTCTCTGCCTGAATACGGACTAGTCTTACCTAACGATTCTGTACCTTTTCTGTTCGACCCGTTGCCGACCTTTTCGCCTGTTTACTGACTACGATTTGCCTAATGATTCTGTACCGCTACTGACCGACCCGTTGCTGACCTTGCTAGTATGACCATTCACCTCCCAGTGATAGCCTCAGTCACTAAGGGCTTTCACTTAGGGATCTCTCCTGATTACTGTTGCACCAATCATCACACTTGTGCAATAAAGTTTGTCTACCAATTGTTGCGTATCTGCATTATTGGTGATACTGTAGATCACCATATAATCAGATACTTGTATCACTGTTGAGCTACCACTGATCGTCACACCATTGTGCTGCTAGAGCTGTTACAGATCATTACATAACAGCAGACCGACAAAACATATGGAGGCACAGGTCCAGGCGTTGACTGTCGCAGTTCAGCAGTTAACCGCCGCAGTGGAATCTCAGCAGGCTCAGATTAACGCGTTATCTGAGACTGTTAATAGATCCCAGAGGGGTGTACCTGTATTACCTCCCTCACCTGTCCGTGAGCCTAAGATGGCCTTGCCAGAAAAATTCTCCGGTCACAAATCTGACTTCCGCAATTTCAGAAATCGGTGTATCTCATATTTTGAGATGAGACCCGTCTCGTCAGGCTCCGAGACACAACGGGTAACTCTTATTAAAACATTGTTAACTGGGGACTCGCAGACCTGGGCCTACAGTCTTTCTGCTAGTCATGAGGCCTTAACTATGGTGCAGGCTTTCTTTGATGCAATGGTGGTCATATATGACGATCCCGATGTAGCCGCCACAGCGGAAAGGAAATTAAAAAGGCTCCATCAAGGGCATGGTACAGTAGAGGTTTATGCTTCCGAGTTTCGGAAATGGGCGGTCTCCTCCAGGTGGGAACACTATGCCTTACTGGATTGTTTCCTTTCAGGCTGGTCCGAGTCTGTTATGGACATTATGCTCAGTCACCCTGAGCCTAAAACTTTAGATGAGGCCATTTCCCTGGCCGTTAAAATTGATCACCGGGTGCGCTACCACAAACAAAATAGGTCTCGCACTGTCTCCAGGACAGTCTTATCTGGTCCTTCGGTTCCGACTACCTCGGATGAGCCCATGCAGTTCGGTCATTCGAGGTTGTCGGAGGCAGAGAAGACTAAGAGGAGAAAATAGGGACTTTGTCTGTATTGTGGAGAGAAAGGTAATTTTGTGCAGAGCTGCAGCAAGAAGGCGGAAAACTTCTCCCCCTAGGGTTAGTTGGAGGTACTACCCTAGGCGAACCTGTTTTGCCTCCTAAGATTTCAAAACTCCTATTGCCATGTACTGTCTCTTGGAAGGAGCAAGTTTTTTCTGCTCAAGCCTTCATATACTCTGGCTCTGCCACTAATTTTATCGATTTCGACATGGTTTCTAAATGGGGAATTCCCATTCTCCCCCTTAAGAGACAAATTTATGTTAGACTACTCTCCACTTCAGAACAAGCAACCTCTCTCACAGACCCCTCCTCTCATTTGTCATATTGGTGTACTACATAAGGAGGAAATGTCATTTTTTGTTTTAAAAATGTCTACCTCCATGATTGTTTTGGGGCTTCCTTGGTTGCGTCAGCACTCACCTCAAATTGACTGGAGCACGGGGCACTTATTATCTTGGTCTCCTGACTGTCATGACACTTGTCTGGAAAAAGTTACGCTGTGTTCCACTGAGGTTCTAGTAGAAGGGGTTCCCTCTCCTTATGTAGACTTTTCTGATGTCTTTTGTCCTAAAGATGCCGATGAACTCCCTCCCCATCGGGAGTTCGACTGTCCCATTGATCTGAGACCAGGCACTATGCCTCCTCGAGGACATCTTTATAATCTCTCGGCTCCTGAACAGCTTGCCATGAGGGAATATATTAAAGAGAATTTGGAGAAAGGTTTTAACCGTCCATCCAAATCCCCAGCAGGAGCAGGCTTCTTTTTTGTACAGAAAAAAGATGGTGGTCTTAGGCCATGTATTGATTATAGGTCCTTGAATAAGATAACCATTCCCAATCGATACCCCTTGCCTTTTATTGATGACTTGTTCGCACAGGTTTCTGGGGCACAGATATTTTCTAAATTGGACCTAAGAGGGGCATATAATCTGATTCGGATTAGACAAGGGGATGAGTGGAAGACGGCCTTCAACACACCCGATGGGCATTATGAGTATTTGGTGATGCCCTTCGGGTTGTGTATCGCCCCCGCAGTCTTTCAAGACTTCGTTAATGAGATTTTTAGCGAAGTCCTTGGTCATTTTGTCGCCGTGTATTTGGACAACATTCTGATTTTCTCCAAGAGCCTCAGGGAACATAGGGAGCACGTCAAATTTGTTTTGGAAAAATTAAAGCAGAACCGTCTTTATGCAAAACTTGAAAAGTACTTATTTGAAGTCTATGAGGTTGCATTCCTGGGGTACATTATTTCAGTGAATGGTCTCTCTATGGATCCCAAGAAAGTGGCTGCCATTTTGGATTGGCCGCAAACGGTGGGCTTGAAGGCCTTGCAGCGCTTCCTGCGTTCTCAGGGTCGGTTACACCCCTGTGCATTCTTTTCTCATGAATGCTCCTCAGCAGAAAAGAATTATGACATCGGAAATCGAGAGCTATTTGCCATCAAAATGGCATTTGAGGAATGGCTGCACTGGCTGGAGGGGGCAGAACATGTTATCACAGTGTATACTGACCATAAAAACTTGGAGTATATTGAAGGAGCAAAGAGGCTTAACCCTAGACAAGCTAGATGGGCACTCTTCTTTTCTCAATTTCGATTTATAATTACTTATAAACCTGGTCACAAAAACACCAAGGCTGACGCTTTTATCCCGGTGTTTTGAACTGTTTCAGATGGCTACACAGTGATTTGGGTGGTTGTTGACCGTTTTAGTAAAATGGTACATTTCATACCCTTGAAAAAATTCCCGACGGCTCAGGAATTATCAGATCTGTTTATCAGACATATTTTTCACATTCATGGGATCCCTGTTAATATTGTCTCCGACAGGGGAGTGCAGTTTGTGTCTAAATTTTGGAGGGCTTTTTGCCAACATTTGGGTATGACGCTGTCCTTCTCCTCGGGCTACCAGCCTCAGACCAATGGTCATTCTGAGAGGATGAATCAGTCCTTGGAGCAGTTTCTGCGCTGCTATGTGGCAGATGCTCAACTTGAATGGGCGAAGTTTTTGCCCTTTGCAGAATTCGCAATCAATAACCTCAGGAACGCATCATCTGGTTTTTCTCCATTTCAGGTGGTCACGGGGAAATCACCAAAATTTTGTCCATTGACAGCGACCAATTCTCTTTTCCCTGCTTTGGAGACCTGGCAGGATCCATGTAAGAGAATTTGGGCATTGGTAAGAGCTAATTTGGAGAGAGCTTTTGATGTCCAGAAGAGACAGGCCGATCGCAAACGTTCACCAGAGTGGAGTTTTGCTCCAGGGGACATGGTCTGGGTCTCTACGAGACATATAGCTTTGAGACAACCTTCTGTTAAGCTGGGACCTAAGTACATTGGGCCTTACCCGATTGCCGAAAAGATTAATGAAGTAGCCTACAGAGTGACACTTCCAGCCTCTATGAAAGGAATAAAATCTTTTCGTATTTCTTTGATTAAACCAGCAGTCTACGTAGATTGTATCCCCCCCCCCCCCCTGTGGTTATTGATGGAGAACCAGAGTATGAGGTTGAGGAAATCTTGGATTCTCGCAAGGTGCAAAATTCTGTACAGTATTTGGTTCATTGGAGGGGCTATGGTCCAGAGGAAAGATCTTGGGTACCAGATCGTCATTTGCATGTGGATGAGTTGAAACGGGAATTTAATGTTTTACATCCTGATAAACCATTTAAGGCATGTCCGGAGTCCATGCCTCAGGGGGGTAATGTTATGCCGTCTCTTGATGCGGAGAGCTGTGCAACCACCGCTTCCGCATCAGCTGGCATGGCGTCTTCCGCCGTGGCGTCTCCGGGCCTCCAATCGGCACCTGGGAGGTCCGGTGTTTGTGGGACTGAGAGCGAGCGTCAGGATCACATGCGCGCGGACAGCTGCCGCACTTATACGCTTAGGAAGCGTATTAGCTGACCTGTCGGTCAGCTGACGGCAGGCTGCTTTCAGATTGGCTGGGCTCCTGGGCGGCGCTGGTGGGTGCTCCGCAGGATTTAAGGAGCTGCCTGTCATTAGCTCATTGTCTGCTGTTGCGAATACTTCGGTACTAGCTCTCAGACCCTTAGTTAGATCCTGGTGTGTTGATCCAGCAGGACCCTGGGGAGTCACTCTTAGCTCAGGACTTCTTGATAGCTATAATTATATTACTGTATTGGTATTTCTGTGTATGACCTTCTGCTTAACCTCTGACCTCGCCTCTGCCTGTTGATTCTGTATCTCTGCCTATCTGATCTGTTGCCGACTCTCTGCCTGAATACAGACTAGTCTTGACTAACGATTCTGTACCTTTTCTGCCCGACCCGTTGCCGACCTTTTCGCCTGTTTACTGACTACGATTTGCCTAACGATTCTGTACCGCTACTGACCGATCCGGTTGCTGACCTTGCTAGTACGACCATTTGCCTCCCGGTGAAAGCCTCAGTCACTAAGGGCTATCACTTAGGGATCTCTCCTGATTACTGTTGCACCAATCACCACACTTGTGCAATAAAGTTTGTCTACCAATTGTTGCGTATCTGCATTATTGGTGATACTACAGATCACCATATAATCAGATACTTGTATCACTGTTGAGCTACCACTGATCGTCACACCATTGTGCTGTTAGAGCTGTTACCGATTACTCTCTTGTCTCACAATTCTATACTGATATGTACCTTCCTGTTGCTGAACCCCTGCCTGATTACCGATTACTCTCTTGTCTCACGATTCTATACCGATACGTACCTCTCTGTTGCCGAACCTTGCCTGCCTGACCATTCTACTCACCAGTGGGCCCTCGCCACTGGTGAGGTACTAGTTACACCAGCTCCTCTGGCGGAACAGTTCTGTTAAGCTGTTGTACAGCACCATTTACCTGCTCTTATAGGGTATCTGTCATTATAGTAGTATTGTATCTCCTAGGCTACAGTACAATCTGAGTCACCCGCTCCCTGGGAGATTCAGCCTCTTCGTTATTGTACTCTCCAGCCTGCTGGAGCTTGAACGCTAGTGCACGCATAGTGTACTGATAGTACCTCACCAGCCCCTCTGGTGAGGTCTCGTCAATCTATTAAAAGTTACTGTTGCACCCAAACACTTACACTTGCTAGGTGTCCAGAGGTTAGTCATACTTGTATTATTGGTGATTCTGCAGATCATTAATAATCAGGTATACGTCTGTATTATTGGTGATTCTGCAGATCATCAATAATCAGATACTCTCTGTGTGCTGACACCAACCATTACAACTTCCTTATATACTGTCTGGGAGAGAAGTCTCCACCCCAGGCAGCAACCAATCAGAGCAGGCTAAAATGTCAGCTGACCTCCAGGTCAGCTGACACGCTTTCTAAGAGTATAAAGGCGTGTCTGCCGTGCGCGCCCGCCCCATAGAGGCAAGATGGCAGAGCCCTGGTGAGCAGCATGCTGGTGAGTTTGGAGCAGAGTGCTCAGACGGGTTTGCGCAGCGGATGTGGACGAATTTCCGCATCCCGTGTTGGAAGGTCCGCTTGCTGGACTGGATGCGACCATATTTCCGCAATCCATCCGGTGTTGCGGATTTTTCGTTACACCCACCTTCCACCCACCTTCCTCCCTCCTTACCTCCTTTCCTCCTCCTCCGGAGGAGGATCTTGTCTTCCAGGGATTTGTAAAATGTCAAGGAGTAGGATCTTGTCTTCCAGGGATTTGTAGGATGTCAAAAGCATGCTCACATACATTGGCCAGGAATCAAACCCAGGTCCACTTCTTAGAAGGCAGCTTTCCTCACTGCTATACCACCATTGGCCGGGAATCGAACCCAGGTCAACTAACATTAAAGGCTGAAGCCAGCCATTTCACTCATCTCTTCAACTACAAAAAAGGCCCAGGAGTAATCTTAGCTACCGTAATATCTATGTTACGGCAGGGCCCTTATTACACTTTCTCTTACAGGGTTATGGAAACTGTTTTGCCCATGCGATAAAGTGAGGTGCAAAAATAAAATCATGCCTAGCAGAGGATGGTTTCAATCCATTAACCTCTGGGTTATGGGCCCAGCACACTTCTGCTGCGCCACTCTGCAGTCTGCTTACATTTGTATACAATTTTCAAGTTTAAGAAGGGTACATTAGTTCCCTTCACAAAACCCAAAAGGCAAGGGTGTCCCTGAACCACCAACGCCGATGGGCGTGCCTGCGGCGGCAGCCCCAGGACCACCTAACGCCAATTGGCGTAAAGTCCTGGGGCTCTGTTTTGCAGGAGATCGCGCGCAGGCTGCGCGCGCATCTCCTGCTTGGGGGGGCGGAGCTCCGCCCCACCTTCAGTCTCCGAGCAGCTATTGCCGCTAAGGAGACTAATAGACGGCGTGATCCCCGTCTATTTCTATGTACAGCGCTGCGATCGGCAGCAGCGCTGTACCTGGGGACAGCCGTGTCACATGGCTGTCCCCCTGGGGGACAAGAGAGCTATCGACTCTCGTAGGCAGAAGCCAATGACAGCCGATCGCCATAATTGGCTGGCTGTGGGGAGGAAGGTAACATTTTTAAAGAAACAGCTTTTTTTTTTTTTTTTTTTTTTAAAGCTAACCATAATATTTATTTAAAAAAATAAACATGGGGGAGCGATCAGACCCCACCAACAGAGAGCTCTGTTGGTGGGGAGAAAAGGGGGGGTAGGAATCACTTGTGTGATGTGTTGTGCGGCCCTGCAGCTTAGCCTTAAAGCTGCAGTGGGCTATTTTACTAAAAATGGCCTGGTCACTAGGGGGGTTTAGCCCTGCAGTCCTCAAGAGGTTAAGAAGGGTACATTAGTTCCCTTCACAAACCACAAAAGGCAAGGCCATCCCTGGGTGGGCTTGAACCACCAACCTTTCAGTTAACAGCCAAATGCACTAACCAATTGTGCCACAAGGACTGTGTGTATGTAGTTGCTGCTAAATGGCTATCTGGGGTTTTCTTTGGACAACTGTTGAACACAAAAGGCAAGGCCATCCCTGGGTGGGCTTGAACCACCAACCTTTCAGTTAATAGCCAAATTCCCTAACCAATTGTGCCACAAGGACTGTGTGTATGTAGTTGCTGCTAAATGTCCATCTGGGGGTTTCTTCAGAAAACTGTTGAACACAAAAGGCAAGGCCATCCCTGGGTGGGCTTGAACCACCAACCTTTCAGTTAACAGCCAAAGGCACTAACCAATTGTGCCACAGACACTGTGCACACAAGTGCTGCTAAATGGCTATCTGGGGTTCTCTTTTGACAACTGTTGAACACAAAAGGCAAGGTCATCCCTAGCAGGAAGGGTTGCATGGCCACCTAGCTTTCATCCTTCCCACCCTTGCCCTGGAATCTTCCAGACTTCAAATTGCTGTCCTTTGCTGTGTGTGTTACACCAGAATCATGCAGGGGGCACATGATCTTTCTGATTCTGAAGTCTTGAATTGCATCTTGTAAGCAGTTTCACCATGTGTCCCACTGCTTTCATCTAGCAAATTAGGCAAATAAGCAAGCTCTTTTTTTTCTTGGGTATATCACAATGGTACATGCTAGGCTGACTTCAGCATGTAGTGCTGTCGGTAATATAGTGGTGAGCATAGCTGCCTTCAAAGCAGTGGACCTGGGTTCAATTTCTGGACAATGTATGTGAGCTTGCTTTTGACAGCCTACAAATCCCTGCAAGGCAAGATCATATAGTGAGTGAGAGAGAGAGAGAGAGAGAGAGAGAGAGAGAGGAGGAGGAGGAGGAGGAGGAGGAGTGGGTGTGTGAGGACTTTTTACCACCCAACTTGTAATCCAGATTCGGATATCTGGGAGAAATCCGCAGATATCCGGGTTGGCTGTCAAACTATCCGCAGATAGCTATCCGGATTTCTGCCTAACTTTCCGGAATCCAGATCCGGCCGGATAGTGTAAAAATGGTCTGATATCCGAAATCCGGATGAGCATCCCTGCTCCTGGCCTTTTCTCTTTAGGACATTGGAGGAGATGGGTTTTGGAGGCTAATTTCTTTTAGCTATTATGTCTCTACACTCCACACCTTCTGCCTCCTAAAACTCCCTTTTTCCCCACCAAAATTTTGTAATATTTCTAATGGGACCCGACAGGGATGTCCACTGACCCCCCTACTGTTCGCTTTGAGTATCGAACCATGGGCCTAGGCCATCCGAGACAACCCAGACATCCAAGGTATAATGATAGGTGATCTGGAATACAAACTGTCTCTCTTTGCAGATGACATTATGTTGTCCCTCTCAAATCCCCACATTTCACTTCCAGTGCTTCTGCGGGTACTCTCCAGTTTCGAAGCTATTTCAGGGTTTAAAATAAATACTGATAAAACAGAGGCTCTTCCTATAAATTTCTCTTCAGGGGATCTATCTAGATCCCAGAGGAATTTTCCATGCAGATGGCAGAAAAAAATGTATAAAATACCTAGGGGTTAAAATAGGCCACTCCTAATCAAGATTGTATGCTTTACATGTTCTCCCAATTTTTCAAAGAATTAAACAGAATCTTCATAGATGGAATTCTTTCCCTATTTCTTGGATCGGCTGGCTCCATTCCTTAAAGATGAACACTGCCCAAACTTTTATATTTATTCAAGACCTTTCCGGTTAGAGTTCCCATAGCACAAATTAAAAAAAAAAATTTGAGGGGGGGGGGGGGGGGGTTGGGGCTTCCTGATATAAAAGATTATTATTTGGCAACACATTTTAGACAGATTGTGGAATTGGCTAAAGAAACTCCTCATGCAAGATGGATGGAGCTGGAAAAATAATGGATTAAGACTTTTTCTTTATTAGTTTATATATGGAAGCCTCCAGACTTTATTGATCCTCCTCTAACACTCTTATCCCCGATTACTTTTACAATAAGCTTATGCAGAAAGTTTGCAAGCAATATGAACTGGCTATCCAACCCCTCCCTGCTTACACCATTAATGAGGATCTCATGTTTTCCCCAATCTCTCTCAAACCAGTTCAAAACTAGGTGGTTAGATCGGCCAGATTGTCTATTGCAGCCTGCTGGAAATTCACGTCTCATCCCACAATGGAAAGGGTTAGATCTAAAATTGATCTCATTAGAAAAATGGACCTCCTTACAGCTACAAAAATAATACAATGGCTTCTTTTGAAAAAATGTGGGATTTTTGGGACATTAATGTGGTTCTAGCAGAATCGGTTTCGTTGGGATAACGAGTGGGGTTTAATTGCCTGAGGTCTACTTGCTGTGTTCTGGGGGACCAGGGATTCTTCTTTGCTCTTTGACATGTGTTGTGCTTTAGCCTTCCTGCTTGGTTTTGGTTTTGAAGTTAACTCCAGTTTGGAGTAATTTTATACTCAAAATACTTAGTTACAGTCAGAAAAAAAAAGTGAAAAAATCCTTTGTTGAGTTCTTACTACCATGTTTCTTGTACCCTACTGAAGATGCAATATGTGAAACTGTCTTTTCTGTGTTTACTATTATCTTTCATGTACTGATTGTGAAGGTTAGCAGAGTTACCGCCGCCGCCAAGCGGTAGCAGGGCGGCGGTTTCTGCGTCTCAGCCGGCGGTTTCCACCGTACAGTCAGTTTGTGACATCTTGCCACAGGGCAGCAGGGACACCGCCGCCACGGCCGGCGGCATGGCAGCGGTTCCTGTTACTCAGCCGGCATCTACTAATCTTCTTGCCAACACGGATACTGCACACAGCCTCTCTGTCACTTAGAGGCTGAGGCTTATGCGCGCGCGGGCCAAGCGACAGGACCTTTATGCTAGTAGAAGGGCTGTCAGCTGACCAAGCCGGTCAGCTGACTCCTTCCGCTCTTCTGATTGGATGAATGACTGGGGCGGAGCTGAGGAGCTCTTCCAGTACATATAGGACCTGTATGCCAGTCATTCCCTGCCTGCTGTTGCGAATACTATATGTGCTAGCTCTCAGACATTAGCTAGATCCTACAGTGTGCCAGAACCGGCAGGAGCTGGGAATCCACACTGAGTCAGTTTCTTGATAGCTTAAAGTACTAATTGCATTGTTTATCTGTTATGACCTCTTGCTTGCCTGACTACGCTCTAGTCTTCTGATTCTGTACCTTGCCTTTCTGATCTCGTTGCCGAACTATTGCCAATTGCACTACTCTGATCCTGTCTCTCGATTCTGTACTGTCTCTGTCCATGAGTTGCTGAACCTGCATGTCTGACTACGCTACCCTCAGTTCTAGGTATCTAGCCTGAGGGGTTCCAGTATTTCCGCTCCTCGGAAATACTGTACTGCATTAAGGTCTGAATCACCCATTCCCATCTTCGTGTGTGCAGCCTTAAACAGAGGTCTCTTAGCCTTGGGGACTCTCGGTAGCAGCATTGTTGATCACCTAATTCCACCTGGTGATCTCACTACTTTGCAGATTAGGATCTTATTGTCTATTGATCCTTGCCTGCAGTAGTGTCTGTGGCTCATTTGTGTTCCTGGGATTCCTGCTCCTCAGGAATTCCTAATTTGTTCTACGCATATTCATCATTATTGTTGCACCAAGCACTCACACTTTAGGTGTCCAGAGGTTAGTTCATACTCGCATTATTGATGATTCTGCAGATCATCCATAATCGGGTATATCTGCATTCTTGGCGATTCTGCAGATCGCCAACAATCAGATTCTCTCTGTGGGCTGACACCAATCATTACACTGATATGATTCTATATGTATGATAAATACAAAAAAAAATTATTAATAGTAATATATCCTCTTGACCTACATATTTAAAAAGTTCAGTCCCTAAGGTAACTATTTATGTATTTTTTTTCCTTCTATACAAAATTTTTTTTGGGGTACTATGGGGGAGTGTGAGAGGGAAGCAGTTAATTTTAAATGTAAGAGTTGATATGTTTATTAAATAAAATGCATTTATGTGTAATTTTAATATTTGGCCACACATTATTTACTAGTTACATACTAAGTACGTGAATAGGAAGTACTGCGTGGCACTGTAACTCCGGAAGATACAATGAATGCAGACATCGCATACACGCCGGCGTTCATTGACACAGGGACTTAGATTAATGAATGGGAACTGCGTTCCCACTCATTCATCTCTCCGCTAACGGGCAGCGATGGGGGCGTGCACGGCGGACGAAGACTCACGGCCCTGGGACTTCAAGTGACTTCAAGTGAAGTTTTCCCGGGCTGTGATTATACGCACCTGGTGCAGTAAGTAGTTAATAATCCACTTGCCGACCACTCCACGTCGATTGGCGTAAACGCGACAGCTCCCCCAGGACCGCCCAACATTGCAGGAGAGCCCATCAACAGAAAGCTCTGATGGTGGGCAGAAAAGGGGGGGGGGGGGAATCACTTGTGTGCTGATTTATAGGGCCCTGCAGTGAGCCCTTAAAGCTGCAGTGGCCTGAAGAGTAAAAAAAATAGCCTGGTCACTAGAGGATGTAAGCTTATGTTCCTGAACTGGTTAAACAGCAGCATTTCTGTGGATAAATGTAAGCAGCAACGTTTACTTCCTGGTTTCATGGAAGCACAAGTATGGTTAACTCTACAGTGTTTACATATACCCTGTCACTGCTGCACAGACCAGACAGAGGTGTTAGCTCAAATAACAGTTATTTATTACTAGCAGATAAGGGATAATTAGACAGCCTGTTATAAATACAAACAGGGTAGGCTTTTCTGTTTCCCCCTTCAATCCTGTAGAAAAGTTTAGTTCCTCTTTAATAAGTTGTGAAAAGAGCACCTAGGAGAAAAATCAGGAGAAAAACTGAATTGCATATGGGCTCAGTTCTCTATAAATTAGTGATATAAGGCCAGAGCCGGATTAAGACCAAGCAGGGCCCTAGGCAGGGTGACATATCTGGGCCCTCTAAACATAAACGTGTAATAAGTGCATTTTTTGCCAAATCACTAGATGTGTGGCCATCTTAGGACCATGCAAAACCACACTTAGACTAGATATGTGATAAATTGGTAGTGCATAAAGGCGGTTTGAGGTATTGGAAATGTGATACTCACAGACAGTAAACTGTTTGGGAGATACCTTCTCTAAGCACTTAAGTGGGCTTTAAAGTCTTTGATCTTAAGTCCCCGCCAGACCTCAAGATCCATGCAGCCACCCCATGTCAGCATAGAGAGCTGGAAAAGATGCAAGTGTGTTGTAGTTGCCAATCCTCGTCGTCATCCAGAAGAAACTGAGTGCCAGGCAGCAGCAACTCCCTCTCGCACTAACTTCAATGCTGCCCGATAGAGACAGACCCGCAGCTCCCAGTGGCTACACGGGGCCTGGCATCAGTGAACAGCTCCTACGTTTATGAAGTGTAACTTCCTGTGTACGGATGATGGAGCTGCAGCTGTTCACTTGCTCTGCGCTGTATGGGAGCTGCGGGTCTGTCTCTATTGGGCAGCATTGAAGTCAGTGTGAGAGGATGTTGCTGCTGCCTCGCACTCAGTTTCTTCTGGATGACCATGAGGATTGGCAATTTCAACACACTTGCATCTTGCCCTGCTCTCTATGCTGATGCCGGGTGGCCATGTGGATCTTGAGGTCTTTAGACTTTAAAGACTTTAAAAGACTTAAGACTTTAAAACTCAGCAGTCAGCCCACTCAAAACAAGCCCCCCTATTCTCACTGGGCTGTAGGCAAGTGCCTATGTTGCCTGGTGGTTAATCCAGCCCTGTATAAGGCTCAGGGCTAAGGGATCCTCTGCACACCTATTCTCAAAGGCCATCCTTGACAATGAGGAGTCAGCAAGGGCAACAACCTCTTTTACATAATGAGTGACATGAAGATAATGGAACATCTCTCTGGCACAATGGCACGAAGCTGTCTATGTTCCTGAAGAGATTTTACTCCTTTATTAGTGCAAAGGTTTTAAATAGTGGATATTTTGTTTTGGGCCCACCAAGCAAATGCTCTATGGTCCACATAACTGCTTGAAATTCATGGTTATCCACCCACGCAGGATCTCTGCCCACAGCCGCCACCCCAGGGTCCCTGCCACTGCAGAGGCAGTACATTGCGGACAACATGGACTTGATTGAAAGCGGCACTTCATGCAGGCACAATAAGGTCGACCTCAAGATCGGACTCTGCACCGACGGGGACCACGGGCTGGCGGCTGCAAGCGGAGATGCTGCGAAGGACATGTCGACTGCAAGGGGCTGGAGGAAGCCCCAGGTAAGTATATCATGGGCCAGCACAATTTGCTTTATGTTTCCTTTAAGAGACAGAAGGCAAAGAGTGGCGGTAAACCGGTCTTGTTCATAATAGAAAATGGTTAGCAGTGGGGCGCTTCAAGGGTCAGTACTAGGTCCAATCTTCTTCAATATGCTTATTAATAGTGTTGGTTGAATAGCTCATTGTTCTGTTTGATGGCCATTCAATCAGACAGGCATGCCAAGACTCCCACAGCTCTGCACAACAATGTACAAGCCACGAAAAAAAGCAGCATGTTTTATATACTGCTGGCAAGGCCATTTTATGGGGTGATCAAGACAGAGATCAAGTCAGATATGATACGGGCCTCCAATCAGAGGCATAGAAGGCCCTCCGACATGGATTTTCCAAATCAAAAAATTAGATAATTTTAATGACCTAGCATACAGGCAGGGGGCCCCAAGGCTGGTCTACCGGATACAAAAATTAGCCACTTCTTAGCTAATTTCCAAGTGACATAGCATATAGGTGGAGGGACCCAAGGGGGTCTTCCAGATCAAAGATTATCCTATGGCAAATGAAAGATGCAGAAGTCTCTGATGGTGCTCCACCTGGAAAGGTGTCAGGCTGTGCAGCAGTTGCTGATTAGTCAGTGCACTCTACAGTGTGAGTGTGTTGAAGTCATAGCCGAGCCAAGCCTTGTTTGTTTTTGAAACATGAGATGTTTGACGTTTTGTGTCAAAAGATAAATGCGCTTATCACTCACAACCCCCCCCTCCCCCTCCCCCCCAGTTGGACTCTTTCTGACAACACACTTGCATCAGAGCAGGAAAGGAATCTCATTGGCATGTTGTACCAGCTCCCGCCACTGCCCTATTTTTCTGGCCCAATTGCTTAGTGGGTCCTGGCATGTATCCTTGCACCATCACTGGTGCTGACTGTCGGACTCATTTCCAACTGCTGCACAGCTGGCTGCTTGTCTCCACTCATAATAAGCCTGAATTTCCTGACTCTCCTGCTTCTGCCACCCATATTGCTGAAGGTAGTAGTCATGGGCGTCCACAAAACATTTTCCAGGGGGGGGGCAAAAAGTGGAGAGCAAAAAGCGGCGCCGCGCCGAAAAATGGGTGTGGTCATGAACCAGAATGTGGGTGTGGTCGTGGGTGGAGACAAGTTTACATGAACTAAGCAATGGTGGGACATTAGATTAGGACAGTGGTGGTGAACCTTTTGGAGGTCGAGTGTCCAAACTGCAAAGTCACTTTACTATCACAAAGTGCCAACAGCAATTTAAACTAAATACAAACGTTTTAACTCATACATGAACATTATGTAAAATTAAGTTGAAAATAAACTGTGAAGATAAACAATTTCATCCATCGTACTCCTGAAAAAATTATTCATTTTTTTTTAGAACCTCCCAGTTTCATTTTCTGTTTTAAAAAGCGTAAAAAGTAGGTTTAATGCTATTGTCTCATATGATGATGATTCAGCTTTTTCCATAGTCTCGCAGTTAGCAATCATGTGACCCCCAACAAGACAAATTCAGCAATCATGAGGCCCCCCCCCCCCCCCATCAAGACAAATTCAGCAATCATGAGGCCCCCAACATGACCAACTCAGCAATCATGAGGCCCCCAACAAGACAAATTCAGCAATCATGAGGCCCCCAACAAGAAAAATTCAGCAATCATGAGGCCCCCAACAAGACAAATTCAGCAATCATGAGGCCCCCAACAAGACAAATTCAGCAATCTTGAGGCCCCCAACAAATCATGAGGCCCCCAACAAGACAAAGTCAGTAACCATGAGGCCCGCAACAAGACAAATTCAGCAGTCATGAGGCACATAAATAGACAGCTTTTCACATAAATAGGCAGAAAGCCCCCTTAATATGTAGACACCTCTCACCTGGCAGCAGTTCTCCAAAATACACTCAATCTGACAGCAGTGGTTCCCCAAAAATAGGTAGCCCCAGGTCTATAGGTGTCCCCAGAATAGGTGGCCAGCGGTATAGATGTCCCCAGAACTGGTAGCCAGGGGTAGAGATGTCCCCAGAACAGGTAGCCAGGGGTATATGTGCCCAGTATATGTAGTCAGGGGTATATGTGCCCAGTATATGTAGGCAGGGGTATATGTGCCCAGTATATGTAGGCAGGGGTATATGTCCCCAGTATATGTAGGCAGGGGTATATGTCCCAGTATATGTAGACAGGGGTATATGTCCCAGTATATGTAGGCAGGGGTATATGTCCCAGTATATGTAGGCAGGGGTATATGTCCCAGTATATGTAGCCAGGAGGATATGTCCCAGTATATGTAGGCAGGGGGTATATGTCCCAGTATATGTAGGCAGGGGGTATATGTCCCAGTATATGTAGGCAGGGGGTATATGTCCCAGTATATGTAGGCAGGGGTATATGTCCCAGTATATGTAGGCAGGGGGTATTTGTCCCAGTATATGTAGCCAGGGGGATATGTCCCAGTATATGTAGCCAGGGGGATATGTCCCAGCATATGTAGGCAGGGGTATATGTCCCAGTATATGTAGGCAGGGGTATATGTCCCAGTATATGTAGCCAGGGGGATATGACCCAGTATATGTAGGCAGGGGGTATATGTCCCAGTATATGTAGGCAGGGGGTATATGTCCCAGTATATGTAGGCAGGGGTATATGTCCCCAGAAAAAGTAGCCAGGGGGATATGTCCCAGTATATGTAGGCAGGGGTATATGTCCCAGTATATGTAGGCAGGGGTATATGTCCCAGTATATGTAGGCAGGGGTATATGTCCCAGTATATGTAGGCAGGGGTATATGTCCCAGTATATGTAGGCAGGGGTATATGTCCCAGTATATGTAGGCAGGGGGTATTTGTCCCAGTATATGTAGCCAGGGGGATATGTCCCAGTATATGTAGCCAGTGGGATATGTCCCAGTATATGTAGGCAGGGGTATATGTCCCAGTATATGTAGGCAGGGGGTATATGTCCAGTATATGTAGCCAGGGGGATATGTCCCAGTATATGTAGGCAGGGGTATATGTCCCAGTATATGTAGCCAAGGGGTATATGTCCCAGTATATGTAGGCAGGGGTATATGTCCCAGTATATGTAGGCAGGGGTATATGTCCCAGTATATGTAGGCAGGGGTATATGTCCCAGTATATGTAGGCAGGGGTATATGTCCCAGTATATGTAGGCAGGGGTATATGTCACAGTATATGTAGGCAGGGGTATATGTCCCAGTATATGTGGCCAGGGGGATATGTCCCAGTATATGTAGCCAGGGGTATATGTCCCCAGTATATGTAGGCAGGGGTATATGTCCCAGTATATGTAGACAGGGGTATATGTCCCAGTATATGTAGGCAGGGGTATATGTCCCAGTAAATGTAGGCAGGGGTATATGTCCCAGTATATGTAGCCAGGAGGATATGTCCCAGTATATGTAGGCAGGGGGTATATGTCCCAGTATATGTAGGCAGGGGGTATATGTCCCAGTATATGTAGGCAGGGGGTATATGTCCCAGTATATGTAGGCAGGGGGTATTTGTCCCAGTATATGTAGGCAGGGGGTATTTGTCCCAGTATATGTAGCCAGGGGGATATGTCCCAGTATATGTAGCCAGGGGGATATGTCCCAGCATATGTAGGCAGGGGTATATGTCCCAGTATATGTAGGCAGGGGTATATGTCCCAGTATATGTAGCCAGGGGGATATGACCCAGTATATGTAGGCAGGGGGTATATGTCCCAGTATATGTAGGCAGGGGGTATATGTCCCAGTATATGTAGGCAGGGGTATATGTCCCAGTATATGTAGGCAGGGGTATAGGTCCCAGTATATGTAGGCAGGGGTATAGGTCCCAGTATATGTAGGCAGGGGTATATGTCACAGTATATGTAGGCAGGGGTATATGTCCCAGTATATGTGGCCAGGGGGATATGTCCCAGTATATGTAGCCAGGGGGATATGTACCAGTATATGTAGCCAGGGGGATATGTCCCAGTATATGTAGCCAGGGGTATATGTCCCAGTATATGTAGCCAGGGGTATATGTCCCCAGAAAAAGTGGCCATGTGTGCCCCAGCAGGAGGGGAGCAGCGCAGAGAAGAGGGAGAGCTATGGGCACTCACCTTAGGGGGCTCTCCCTCCCTCTCTCGCTCTCCCCTCCGGAGTCCGGAATGAAGTGTGCAGCGGCTGGGCAGCGGGCGGAACTTACCTCCTCTCATCGCACGCGCCGGATGGATTAGCCGGTACTCTGGTCTGATCCAGACCAGAGTGCGGCACAAGAACTTCCGGCGCAGGAGCGAGACGAGGTAAGTTCTGCCCGCTGCCCAGCCGCTGCACACTTCATTCCGGAGGGGACAGCGAGAGAGAGAGAGCCCCCTAAGGTGAGGGAAGGGGGGGAGATGTCCGCCCTTCCCCACTGTGCCCATAGCTCTCTCTCTTCTCTGCGCTGCTCCCCTCCTTCTGGCTGCACGGGCACGCGGCCAGGGGGGGGGCAGCGGGCGGCCAGGCTCGGGCAGATGCCCGGTTTTGCCGTATGTGCGGACGCCCCTGGTAGTAGTACTTTGACTGCCATGGCAAGTGTAAGTGCTGCTGCTGCTGGCCTGCAGAGTGGATGAGCACAAGTCCCTTACAAGCACTTCCTGTTAGTGATTTTTTTGGCCCCTTGTCTTGTGGCTGAATGAGTTCTGCTTTTTCAGGCTTTAAGGCCTGGTGCACACCAAAAACCGCTAGCAGATCCGCAAAATGCTAGCAGATTTTGAAACGCTTTTTCTTCTTTTTCTGTAGCGTTTCAGCTAGCATTTTGCAGTTTTGTGAAGCGTTTTTGGTGTAGTAGATTTCATGTATTGTTACAGTAAAGCTGTTACTGACAGCTACTGTAACAAAAAACGCCTGGCAAACCGCTCTGAAGTGCCGTTTTTCAGAGCGGTTTGCATTTTTCCTATACTTAACATTGAGGCAGAAACGCATCCGCAATCCAAAATCTGCAGCAGCCTGGGAGTATGCGTTTCTGCAAAACGCCTCCCGCTCTGGTGTGCACCAGCCCATTGAAATACATTACCCTAGCGGATCCGCACCCGCAAGTGGATCGCAAACCGCAGCCGAACCGCTCTGGTGTGCACTAGGCCTAACAGGGATCAAGCATTTATTGGTACTGGTCAGTATTGTTTTTGATGTGCTGTATGCTCGGATTCTTGTGGATCCTTGCACACGTAGGTACTTATATTCATATAGCTGACGGACTTGTGCACCTAGATTCCTGGGTTTCAAACAGAAACCGCGTTGTCCTCCTCCTCCTCTGCCTTGTCTAGCCACCTCCGAGACATTCTGGCTTGTGTTTAGGTGGATAGATTCCATGTAGCCTCTGAATCCTCCTCTCCTCCTTTATCCCTTTATTTTTGAGCTATCAATCTTCTCCTCATCTTCTTCTACCTCTTCCTGTGTTTGTGGAACAAAATGCCTAGACATACACAGCCAAGAAACTGCATCAATGGCATGGCTTCCTGTAGTGTCCTCTGTGACTTGTTTTTGCGCAGTTCCACCAGCATCCATTTCAGCAGGCAGCTGATGGGAATGGTGTCCCTGACACAGGCCATCCTAGTTGCCTCTTCAAATGGTGCCAGCACTGTGCAAATGTTTTTGCAGCCACTCTGTAGGGTCAAACTAAGACAAAAGTTGCGAGCGTCTTCTATAGGCAACCGCCATGTAGTACACCACCGCTATCTGCTGACTATTGAGCTGCAGCAGCATATAAAATGTTGAATTGCACTGAGTGGCAACATTGCAAATCAATCGGTGCATGGGCAGATTGAGCTTTCCCTGCAATTTCACCAATCTGGCACTGGTTGTGCACAAACAGTGGAAATGCGCTCCCACCTTTCTGGCCTTCTGCAATAGGGATTGGAGGTGTAGGTACTTGGCTGTACTACACGGTTCATCACATGGGTCAGGCATAGTACTTGTGTGATTTTGCCAGTACGCAGGGCCCCCAGCAGACTGGTCCCATTGTTGCACATGACCTTAACTGCCTGGAGTCTATGCAGAGTTAACCAGATGTTCTCCTGCTCCCTCAGAGCATTCAGAATTGCTTTGCACATGTGGCTGAGGGAGCCGAGGCTTCACAATGTGAGGACTGCGTGGCATTGTTTGTCTTGTGCACCAAAGTAGTAAGTAGCATGATGTTGCAGACAGGGATCAGATGCTGGTGGTTGGGACTGAGAGATGCTGCTGATTTTCTACTTCAAAGTGTCTTTGGAAGAACAGGTGGAGGCAGGCAACGATCCAAAGGAGGCAGTGGAGGAGGGTGGGGAAGGAAATTACATGGTACTATTGTACTCTGGGCAGATATGCAGGCCTTCTTGCAGTTGGATCTTCCCCTGATGCCACTAAAGGTACCCAGTGAGCTGTGTAGGAAATGTATTTTTCCTGTTCGTGCTTGCTCGACCAACTTTAGGTTGTCAGATGCACCTTGCTGCAAACAGAGTGCCGCAGCACCATGGACTAGAGATGGCTCGAATCTCCAATTTTAGGTTTGTGAACCTCGAACATGAACTTCCGCCAAAAGTTCGCGAAACGGCAAACTCTGCGAACCGCAATAGACTTAAATGGGCAGGCGAATTTGAACAACTATAAACACTGTTTCTGGCCACAAAAGTGATGGAGAAAGATGTTTCAAGGGGTCTAACACCTGGAGGGGGTCAGTGGCTACAAGAAGAAACATTTTTTTTTTCAAAAAGACCTTATACTTTTTGAGAAAATCAATTTTAAAGATCTCCTGCTGAGTGTGGGAAATGTTTCCACCGCCCCCGACTTTAACGGTTAATAGCAAAGCCCCCTTAAATGCCAGAAACACCAAATTTGCATGGGAATGTTAAGAAGAACAGTGGGAACAATAGAAAAAAATGTTTTTTCAAAAATACCTTATACTTTTTTTTTAAAGGTACAGGTAAGTATTTATGGTTAATTGAGAACATTAAAGGACTTTTTTCATGGTTGTGTTTTTATTTCATTTAACCCTTTGTAGAAATGGGTAAGGGGTACTTTGTACCCCTATACTCATTTCTCCTGGGAGGGGGGTGGGCATCTGGGGTCCCCTTCTTAAAGGGGTCTCCCAGATGCCCCCATAACCCCCCCACCCCCAGGGAGGCGTCACCCCCACCTCCTCCTGGGGCACTGGAGGTGAAGAAGAGCCCCTTGTCCATGGATTGGACAAGGGCTCGGGGGGAGAGGGGAAGGCCTGGCCGCCCCTCTCCCCCGGAGCCCCCCATACCATGGACCATGCGGGCTGGTATAGCTCAAGGTGCGAAGCCCCACGCGGCCGGGGCTCCACATTCACATTCTGGATATCCCAGCCTGCATGGGAGACAAGGGGTTACAGGGAGCTCAGAAAGGGGGACCCCATGTCATTTTTTTTTGGGGGGGGGGGAGTTTCCCAGACTCTGAAAATGTAAAAAAAATTAAATTAAAAACAATATTTTTTAAATATTGTTTCCCACTATCTTTTTAACATATCCTGCAAATTTGGTGTTGCTAGGACGTAAGGGGCCTTTGCTATTAACTGCTAAAGTCGTCGGGAATTGTTTCCCACGATCTGTCATTGACCAGCATTTAAAAGTAATGTTTTTTACTTTGAACTTTTGAAATCGACTTTCTCAAAAAGTATAAGGTCTTTTTGAATTTTTTTTCCCCTCTTGTTCCCATTGTTATTCTTAACATTCCCATGCAAATTGGTGTTTCTGGCATTTAAGGGGGCTTTGCTATTAACTGTTAAAGTCAGCGGCGGTGGAAACATTTCCCACACTCAGCAGGAGATATTTAAAATTGATTTTCTCAAAGTATAAGGTATTTTTGAAAAAATTCCTCTTGTAGTTAGTGACTCCCTCCACGTACTCTGCAAATTTGGTGTTTCTACTATGTAAGGCGGCTATTAACCGTTAAAGTCGGCACTATTAAAGTCTATGGGAAAAATGTGCGGTTCTCCTCCAACGCGAACCACTAAGGTTCGTGCGAACAAGTTCTCTGGCGAACCGTTCAGGCCATCTCTACCATGGACATGTTGTTCTGCTCCTGTTTGTGCAAAGCAGGAAGCACATTTCTCTGCAAAAAACGACAGCTTGGGCATTACACACTGTCTGTTAGCACACAGGAATGCGTAACAGAATGCTTGTGAGTCCACCAGCCTGTATGGGAGGAGCTCAAATGCCAGCAGCTGTGCAATTACCGCAGTAATGCATTTTGCTGTGGCCCCATTGGTTGAATATTTCCTTTTGTGCTCCAGCACCTGCAGAATGGAAGGTTGCATGTTGCTGGGAAGATGGGGTACAAGGTAAAGGAGATCACGCCTGGTCCTGTCTGCCATCAGTGCAGCAAACTCCAACCGCTTGGAGCTCCTCCTCACTGCTGGTGCAGCCAGAAAACTGTAATGCTTGACTACATCCCTCACTGAAATTGGATGCAGAAGCACGGGTAAGCTTGGTAGCAGGAGGAAATGCATTGGAGGAAGATGCAGCTTGCTTAATGGGCGGAGCTCTGCGCTGTGGTCAAATTTTACCACCAGGTTACCTGGGGTGGGTTTTTAATTGTTTTGTCATGTAAGTGGTACGAAGGTTGTCGTTTTTTTTTTCCTCTTTCCAACTGCTGATAACACAGTTTGCAGATGACCGTGGTGTTCTCATTTTGTAGGAAAAAAATGGCCACGCGGCCAAACTTCTAGCCAGACCAAAAATTGGTCTGGTGGTGGCTGTGGGCTGCCATTCTGGAGGCACACTAGGGTTGACAGTTGCCACAGTGGCTGACTACAACTTGTCTGACTGCTGCTGCTGAGTAAAGGCAGCCTTTATCCTTTTCCATTTTCTCCCCCTTCTCTGCATTTTTCATGCTGAAACTTAATACTGTAAATATACATTTTGATGAAAACATTTTCTAAAACTTTTAAGGAGAAAAATAACGGTAGCATGCATTCATTAATGGCACCAATAGGTTTAAACGTGCAGAACAGGGAGCATTCAGAGTCCCATAGGATAAAGTAATCTAGCTGCCAGTATTAACTTTTTTTTTTTAACGCTTGTGGTGTAGGCATGGGGAACTGACGGCCACGGGCTGGCGGAAAAGGAGGGGGGGGGAGCGGAGTAGGCCGTTGCTTATGCCCGTTTGTTGTAAAGCGGAGCTACAAGTAAAAGTTCCACACCCATACATTGGGTGAGCTGCGGGAGTCTCAGTGACATATTCCAGCAGAAGGGCTAAGGGAAAACGGCGTCCGAAGCCTACTTGTGGCCCTGCCAGACGCGTATATTCAGGGATGCACGTATGGCAATTGCCCTGGGTGCCTCCTTTCTCAAAATTCATGGAGTCTGCTCTGCAACTGTTGGGGGCTGTTCTTCCATATAATATGGTTTAAGATTTATATAGCAGTTTTCATTCTTATATGACTTATAAAGTGGGTTTAGTAGTATATATTAGTTTATAGAACATGTCACATTTTACCTTTCTCCCAGTTAGAAGCAAATTACCTTTTACTTAGATATTTCTCAAAGCACATATGCCAGATGTTTATACAAGAGAGGTAACTGGCGAGGTCCTAGACAGACTCTCTAGACTTAGGTCTCCATAGGGGACAAGAGGTCAAAAAGGGAGTATCTGTCTGTGTGGTCTAAGCAATAAATCTGGTGACCTAGGGGTCATATGGGTGTCTACATATTTGGCAAAGTGAGAAAGGAAAAGTATACATTTAGGTCCAAGAAGGCTCATAGACACATTGCTGAGATATGACCTGAAGAAAGGTGGTATGTATTTTTAAATTATGTAACTCTTGATGACTGATTATGTTGCTAGATATTTTTACTGTTGGTATACTGATTATAACCCTGTTATATTTGTATATTCTTTATATATAATTACAAGAATATATTTATATTAGAAAAAAAGATTTAGGTCTAAGACTCCAGTTATTTCATGGGTATAGCTGTGATACTATAAAAATATATGTTGTTGGTATGACAGTGGTCAAAAACCCATCTGACCGACCCTAGGAGAATTGACGCTTGAGTTTAATATTCTCCACAGTTGGCTAACCTGTTTTATATAGGAAGCTAGCACACGGTTTGGTGCTGGTGAACACACATGCTCACTTAGACTCCATGCCCTGGGATTGCCTGTATCAGTCAGCAGTGCCGAAGTCAACAGGACCCTGACTGTGATCAGGAAGACAAGCAGACCAGGAATTATATAGGGGAGTAGCAGCTGCTGCTTCTCCCCACCAGTTTTCCCAAGAGACCTGCTTTCTCACTCACTATGATCCACACCAGCATCCAAAACAGGCCCAGGACAAGCTCTGTGTACCCCTGCATTTCTATCCTCCTCAGCCACCAATAAAGCAGTAAGGCACAGAGTCACATCATGGGTCAGTAAGGGTCGGTTCGCACTTGCTTAAAAAACGCACCCGTTTGGGACATTTTTTTGAGCTCCGCTTAAATGCAGGAAGCAGATCCTATGTTAAAAATAGGATCTGATTCCACCTGTTACAAAATATGGATCTTACACAGATCCGTGTTCCGCGGAATGCAAGATTGAATGCAGAGTCCCAACTTGGCACATTTTCCCAGACCGGACAAAAGCCAATGAAAGCCTATGAGAACAAACACAGTCCATTCTCACTAGGCTAGTCGCTGCATCTGCGTTGCCCGTTTCACCACCGCCATGAGGTTATACTCACATGTCCTGTGGCCCATCGCCTTCCCTCGGTCCTTTCTAAACAGCATGGTGGCCGAGGACCTTCATTGGGCTGCAAAAGACCAATGGGAATCCTCATCAACAGGGAGAATTCTCATTGGTTCAGGTTCGACCAATGAAAATTCTTCCTGTTGCTAGGGAGAATTGGCCTGCTGCAGCCTATGGAAAGCCCCATGCTACTGCTGGCTTTTGAACTGTTGAAAGGGACTGAGCGGCGGCGGCAGGACAGGTGAGCGGCGATGCGTACGGGTGGACATCATCTACACAGAATCAGATGGGCAGACACAGAATGCCTTCGCTTACTGTTTCCGTTCTGCATTTGCTCAAGTGTGAACCGGCCCTAAGCAATAAGACTCACAGCATGGGTCAGTAAGCAGTTAGCTATTTGTAGGGATAGGGAAGCTGCCAGTTATCTGGGATAGACTACAATATACACTATCCTATTGCCACTTGTTAGGATTGATGTTGTTACCTCTGCAGCAGGGAGCGGTGAGGCCGCCGCTCCCGCACCTGACGTCACCGCGTATCTCGCCGCGTCTTCTCAGTCATTTCCTTCCGGCAGAGCAGGTCTCTCCAGGGTGCATCAAAGCAGGGCAGCGCACACGCGCACCAGGAGACAGGAACGTTATGCAATAAGGAGGCGGGTCAGCTGACCTGCTGCTGATTGGCTGCAGTGCACTGGGCGGAACTTTTGGAGTGTCCTGTTTGTATTTAAGACCTGAGCTGTCAGTGGCTCGTTGTCTGCTGTTGCTGAAACTTTGCGGTTAAGCTCTCAGACCTTAGTCAGATCCGAGTGTGTTTGATCCGGCAGGACCCCGGGGATTCTCACATAGCCTAGGATTATTATTATCTATTTGTAATAGTTATATATCATTGTATATCCTCATTGTGTATGAACCTTGCCTGAACTCTTGACGATTCTTCTGCCTTCTGATTCTGTACCCTGCCTATCTGATTTGCTGCTGACCTTTAGCCTGTACCTTGACTCTAATTTAGCCTCCTGATTCTGTACCTTTACCCTTCTGATTTGACGCTGACCTTGTCCTGTTCTAGACTACGCATTTGCCTGACGATTCTGTACCGCTGCCTGACCGACCTGTTGCCGACCTTGCTTGTACGACCATTCTCTGTTTAGTGATAGCCCCAGCCACCAAGGGCTATCACTTAGGAGTACTCCAGTATTACAGTGCACCAAATACACGTGTGATCACACTCTGAATAAAGTACTAACTATTGTGCTGTTAGAGCTAATTCTGATTATCAGATATACCACTGATCATTACACCACTATAGATAACAGCTGGTCAGTGGGATAAGTTATTTCTGCCTTGCATGCTAATTTAGTGCAAACTATGTACAGCTTTGACTAATGAAAAAAACTTAAAGTACATTTGATTGAGCCCAGTTCTGTGCAGCATGCAATTTGCATGAAATGTGCATGCAAGGCAGAATTATTACCATCTCACTGGCCATTTCTACAAGTGATGGTCAGTGAGATGCTTATAGTTTGAAACTGATGGCCATTATTGATATAATCCCGCAACCAGTCGACCATTACCAGTAATTGGAAACAATCAGTCATGGCTATTAATGCCCACATTCCTACTAATCAATTTTATGAAATAAATAGAATCAGTCCTTTTTTTATCAATCCCATTGATCTGATTGGATCAGTTAGCGGGAATTTGCCTATTAATGGACACAACCAATAGTTTTCAATCAATTACCACAGAAATTAGAAACGATCAGTCAGCTGTGGGATTGTATCGTTAATGAACACGCAACTAAGAACATGGCGTGAAAAAAATTACTATTGTACAGTATTTGATTGGTCCAATATTAACCATTTGATGACTTCTCTGGCCCATTATGGATCAGAGATGTTTCTTTTCTTTAAAAATCATTAACAAGGGGACTTAGATCAATGAATGGGAACCGCGTTGATCTCCCCTCTAATGGGCGGCAAGTACCTGCCCGGGAGCGAGCAGTGGCAATCCACTATATATATATATATATATATATATATATATATATATATATATATATATATATATGTATGTATGTATGTATGTGTGTATGTGTGTGTATATATATATATATATATATATATATATATATATATATATATATATATATATATATATATATATGCACAAGGTGAAGTAAGTGGTTTAAGAAAAACATTTCTTTGTTACAGCCGATCGAAATTCTGTGCCGGGTGGGGGTAAAGCATTGTAGTAACTAACCATGTGTCAGATAAGCAGAGCTTTTAAAATAATTTTTCTGAGTTTGCTGATGAAAAGTAGGCAAAGGAGTTTTTACACAGATCTGCCATTTTTTGTTGTTATGATGAAAAAGTGATATTTCATATTTGTGTTTACTTACAGATACTCCAGGAAGCCTACCCCTTTTAATTTCAATTTAAAGCAAGTCCATTATTTGGAAGAAAATACAACTCAGATATTTATTTCATCGGATGCTATAAAAAGTTTGTTTCTATGTATTATGTTTCTGCTTCAGAAATCTATCTGTGTGTGTGTGTGTGTGTGTGTGTGTGTGTGTGTACAGTATGTATGCTCATATGCTTTCTATAAACATTTATGTTATAAATTACCTTTAGGGTTTTCATTAAATAAAAAAAACACACTATACAATAAAATGAACCGATTTTACAGCAATTTGGTAAATATGATCGGATCTCCCGAAAAAATGAAAGCTTTTTTTTCAATCGACTGAAAAATCCGACCGGATTTCCCATTTTTTTTAGATTTTTATTGATCCGCAATGCTGGAAATTTTTCTTCAGTCTTTCTAAAGATTGTATGGTGTGTGTTAGATCAGTGTTCCCCAACCTTGTCCTCAAGGCCCACCAACAGTGCATGTTTTGTGGAAATCCACAGAAGTAGTTGATCAGTTCTGCTGAGACACTGATTGCCTCACCTGAACCGTCTGTCTGAACCAGTTGGGATAACAACACCTGCATTTGTTGGTAAACTAATAAAGGCTTCCTGTTTCAGGATAGACAAATGTTTTTTCTTATTTCATTTTGTAGGTAATATGTTATTGTTGTGGTGATGAGCTTGCAAAATTTAAATTTGTAATGGATATCATTATGCAATTTATTGTTTATCTTTTTCTGTGCACAAGAGTACGGGAGCAATCCACAGCACTGTTGGAGTAGACACTTTGTGTAGATTTATTTGAATACTATAATTAATTATATATTTGCATAACTGATTTACATACAGTATCTGCATGGCTTGTGATTTTGAGAAATAGGTTTTAAGGCTCACTTGTACTGGTGGGGTACACCGAAGGGAGGGCTACAACCGATACATGTAGTGTACTTGTTTTGATGCTCAATGCAAGATTTTGCTTTAGCCTTTTGTGTGCCATCTCCATTTTTTCTAGTTGTGCAAGCTTTTGCAGGAGTGTGTCCCTGCAGGAGTCCAGGCAAACTGGGTCTTGCATAATGGACCAGTGAGGTGAGGCAAGTAGGATTTTTATTGAATTGCCAAGCTTACTCCCTGCATTAGCATGCAAACATACAAACCTTTTAGGGCTGGTTCAAGTTTGTTGTGGCCAGACTGGCCCTGCACATATAGCCTATGCAGATTTTTAAGACAATGAAATATTGTTGTTTACTATTTTTATCTTTTTTACAACAAAAATAAATCAAGACTAACAAATAATATTTTGTTTTAAACAAATATAGAGTCCGGCTTAATTTACCTGGCCTTAATGGATGCAGACTACAAAAGGAATTCAAAAAACAATTACATATCCAAATTCCTACAATATACTGTTGATATTCAATGGATACAGTGTTTGTCCTGGTTTAACAAACACTGGAATTCTGAAGACTGTTATCCACAGAAAGGATATGTACCATCAGTGACTGTTTGCAGGTGAAGTATTTTGCAATAACAATAAAGGCAAAACATGGTCAAACATACATTTACTTGTTATAAACAATAAACATTTACTGTAATTACAGAAACTACAGAACCGGACCTTTTTTTTACTCCTAAAAAAGGTTTATTCTATTCTATAAACAGCAGATTACTAGGGTTGAGCTTTTGGCATGCAAAATGCCTTTCAGCTGAGTTAGAATGGAAAAACATGTGGCCTGCAACTTAACCCCCCCCTGGCCGCAGCGCTCCATGCTGCGCTCCATCACTCCGATACTTCTGCATTCTGGAGGAAGGAAGTTAGGATGTATTGTAGTGATAAAGCACAGCATGCAGCATTGCCATCAGGGGTGAGTTAACGACCTCTGCCGTGGACCACATCTGTATCTATTTTGACTCAGCAGAACGGCATTTCATATGTCAAAAGCTCACCCCTACAGGTTACATTTTGCAGATCAAACGAACAGTGACCTTCTCCTGCTAGCTTATGTTCAGTCTTCTAAAAGCCTATTACATCTGTTTTTTAGTCCTGTTTGACTTTCACATCAGGTTTGTAAATTTCACAGTGAAATATCTATTTGTATCATTTGTCTAATTAATAATAGTTTACAGGGCATGCATGAAATAGAGGCGCTGTGGGAAAAGAGTGCAAAAAGCTGAAATCATTATTTTCAGTAAGGAGTACTAAAATATCAGCAAAGAAATATGGCTTTAAATTAACAATTTGAAATAAATTTACAGTGGGAAATTAGCAGGCTTGTCGTATCGACTAACAACCTTATACCGGCCAACCCAATTGTCCTCACGTTGTTCACTATTAGTAGTACTTGTAATCGATCTATTTTAGGATTATGAATTAAAAGTTACGTTTTATCCCTATTTTTCCTCTGAAAAGGTATCAATTGTGAATTCTCTTCATACAATCCAAGAAACAATGAATCACAATTCCAGAACCTCTCTAACTATACAATTATATACAACAAATGTGCAATAACACAGATCACACAATATATACAATGGCACAAACAAGAACACATATCTCACAATATATACAGGAGTGGATAACCAAATCGGCATATAAGAGAATAGTCAGACAGGCAGTAAACAAACCAGCCAATCTGAATACATGGTAATACAGATGGCAGGCAAAGAATAGTCGGACTAGCAATGGTCAATACTGAGAGTTCAGGACAGAGATCAAGGAGCACAGGGAAATTGGCCAGAGTCACAACACTGCAAGGAAACAGAATGATCTAGCAATGTGCTGCTAGCAAGTCCATCCTTTAGGCCGGGTTCATATTGGCACGCATCCGCTCCTGCGCTGCGTTCCGCTCCGTGAAGCGGAGCAGAAGGGAAGGATCGTGCAGGTCGAGGATGTCTGCTCCAACGAGCGGAGCGCAGGAATCGGAACTGAGCGGAACGTAGCAATGTAAACTTTCCAATCGGGAAAGCATTGCTTCCGCTGCTGCATTCCGCTTCCAAACGTAAGCTATTTTAGCCTATGTGAACCAAGCCTAAGTATGCAGCACATTGATCATGTGACTGGCCAGAATTTCCTCTCAGTAGAGTTGGGCCGAACGGTTCGCCGGCGAACCTGGTTCGCGCGAACCTAGGTGGTTCGCGTGCGGGTACCGCACGCGAACTTTATTGCGGAAAAGTTCGCCCCATTGCGGTTCGCCCCATAATGCACTGAGGGTCAACTTTGACCCTCTACATCACAGTCAGCAGGCCCAGTGTAGCCAATTAGGCTACACTAGCCCCTGGAGCCCCACCCCCCCCTTATATAGGCAGGCAGCGGCGGCCGTGGCCACTCGTGTGCCTGCATTAGTTAGAGTAGGGCGAGCTACTGCAGTCTCTCATAGGGAAAGATTAGTTAGCCTTAGCTTGTCCCTGGCTGCATACCTGTTCATTGATCCTGCCACTGCATACCTGTTCATTGATCCTGCCACTGCATACCTGTTCATTGATCCTGCCACTGCATACCTGTTCATTGATCCTGCCACTGCATACCTGTTCAGTGATCCTGCCACTGCATACCTGTTCAGTGATCCTGCCACTGCATACCTGTTCATTGATCCTGCCACTGCATACCTGTTCATTGATCCTGCCACTGCATACCTGTTCATTGATCCTGCCACTGCATACCTGTTCATTGATCCTGCCACTGCATACCTGTTCATTGATCCTGCCACTGCATACCTGTTCATTGATCCTGCCACTGCATACCTGTTCATTGATCCTGCCACTGCATACCTGTTCATTGATCCTGCCACTGCATACCTGTTCATTGATCCTGCCACTGCATACCTGTTCATTGATCCTGCCACTGCATACCTGTTCATTGATCCTGCCACTGCATACCTGTTCAGTGATCCTGCCACTGCATACCTGTTCATTGATCCTGCCACTGCATACCTGTTCTGTGAACCCACCACTGCATACCTGTTCTGTTCAGTGGACCCGCCACTGTATACCTGTTTAGTGAACCCGCCACTGCATACCTGTTCTGTTCAGTGGACCCGCCACTGTATACCTGTTCAGTGGACCCGCCACTGCATACCTGTTCTGTTCAGTGAACCCGCCACTGCATACCTGTTCTGTTCAGTGGAGTTTGGTGTGTCAGTGTGAAGCAGTACCTTAATTACACTCCCTGATTGATGTATACACATGCAAGATGTTTTAAAGCACTTTAGGCCTGTCATTTAGCATTCAATGTGATTTCTGCCCTTAAAACGCTGCTTTGCGTCAAATCCAGATTTTTCCCGGTGACTTTTGGCGTGTATCCCACTCCGCCATGCCCCCCTCCAGGTGTTAGACCCCTTGAAACATCTTTTCCATCACTTTTGTGGCCAGCATAATTTTTTTTTTTTTTCAAAGTTCGCATCCCCATTGAAGTCTATTGCGGTTCGCGAACTTTAACGCGAACCGAACCTTCCGCGAAAGTTCGCGAACCCGGTTCGCGAACCTAAAATCGGAGGTTCGGCCCAACTCTACCTCTCAGTTCCATCTGCTGGCGAACTGGGAAACTGAACAGCTCCCAGCAAGACAAGAGCAGGATAACAAGGCACAGATCCTGACACAATTGTTTCTAAAGTGATTTTTAATGATTTTAAGTATTTCAAAGCCATATATTTTAGGTGTAATTGTGTGTACGTCTTACATTTAGCCGAAAAATATTACCGATAATTTACTACTACTAAACCTAACCCTATCCTCACACAGAACCCTCCCTCTACCAATGCCTAACCCCAAATCCCCCCTGGTGGAGCCTAACCCTAAGATCCCCCTGGTGGTGCCTAGCCCTAAACCTCCATTCCTAACACCTAACCCTAAAACCTCCTTTCTCCGCTGTATACGACAATTAACAAAGTTATAATTCACAAAATGAATGTAAAAATAATAAAAAAGTAGAATATCAAAATGTTGAAAGTTAAAATGATAATTTACAAAAATGATAATTGTCAAAACAAATTTCATAATGATATTTTTCAAACCACTAATTCTGAAAACATAAAAATTCGGTTTGGTGGGTGCCGCTCCTGGCACCCAAATTGTCCAGTTCCTCACCCAATAGCCGATATTTAACATTAGAGTGAATGGCAGCGCCTGATTTGTCCACTTCTTATATGCGCCCAATTTTCCTGCCTCCATTTACAGGATTATTCATACAAAACTGTCTTTATACATTCCATGAAAAAAACAGAGCAAAAAAGATAAAGAACTAATAGCTGGTCAAATGCAGTATGTCTGACTGTTCACAATACTTCCATTCACAGTCCATGTTGGTGATAATTCAATCACATAAACCATCATATTGCTATGATAGTTACATAGTTATTTGGTTTGAAAAAAGACATCCATCCATCGAGTTCAATCAGAAAATAAAGTACAACACCAGTCTGCTCCCTCACATATCCCTGTTGATCCAGAGGAAAGCAAAAAAACCCTTACAAGGCATGGTCCAATTAGCCCCAAAAGGGAAAGCATTCCTTCCCGACTCCAGATGGCAATCAGATAAAATCAACACCACTGGGCATTACCTAGTAATTATAGCCATGGATGTCTTTCAACGCAAGGAAAGCATCTAAGTCCCCTTTAAATGTAGAAACAGAATTTGCCATAACTACTTCCTATGGCAATGCATTCCACATCTTAATCACTCTTAGTGTGAAGAAACCTTTCTGAAATAAATGTCTAAAATGTTTTTCCTCCATGCGCAGATCATTGTGAAAGCCTAGGGACAAAAAGCTCATCTGACAAGCTTTTATTTTGCCCTCTGATGTATTTATACATGTTAATTAGATCCCCTCTAAGGCGTCTTTTCTCCAGACTAAATTAACCCAGTTTATCCTTCCATCCCTTGTATCAATTCTGTTGCTCGTCTCTGCACCTGCTCTAAAAGTGCAATATCTTTCCTTTAATGTGGTGCCCAGAACTAAATTCCTTATGTGGCCTTACTAGAGAGTTAAACATGACCTAATAGAGCTCTCTGATTTGACCTTTTTGACAGAGACCTGGCTTGGGAAGCATGCAGGCCCAACTCTTGAAGCAACCGTGCCGACCAATTATTCAGTTTTGCACTGTGAGAGACAAGTCCGCAAGGGTGGGGGGGTTGCCATATGCTTCAGATCCTCTTTGAACATAAGGCCCCTGCCCATAGGCCCCACTGAAACCTTTGAATGTATTGCAGCCCAACTGTCAGCAGAAGTAAACATCAACATATTGCTCATATACCGCCCCCCCAAAAAAAAATGGTCCAGTCTTTCTTAAGGAAATATCTGAACTCTTATCCTGCCTAACAGTGGAACACCCTAGATGGATCATCCTGGGAGACTTCAATGCATGGGTGGATGATCACGACTCCCACCTAGGAAGTGAACTACTTCTCATAATGAATGAACTGGGTCTCTCTCAGGCTGTCAACCTCCCCACCCACACGAAAGGGCACACCCTGGATCTTATATTTCATTCCGGACTTTTAATATCACACATAGATATAAACCCAGTGGTATGGTCAGACCACCACACCATCCACTTCTCTCTGACAGCACCAGCGATAAAACACAGAGGGAAAGAACTCATAAAATACCGTCCACTGAAAGATGTCTCACCCCAGCACGTTCAGAATACCCTCAACTTTGACGCATTAACCAATCATTGCGCAGACCCAGACTCCATGGTCCTGATGTACAACCATGCAGTGTCATCTGCCTATGACGCCCTTGCTCCAGTTCGCATTAAACAGTCTACACCACTTCACCATGCACGGTGGTTTGACAGCTCACTAAAGGACATGAAGAAAGAAGTGCGCAGACTAGAAAGGAAGTGGCGAAAATCCCAGAATTCAAAAGATAAACACACCCTTGTCTCTCACCTGGAAAACTACCAAAATGCGATCACCAAGAAAAAATCCTTCTACCTATCACAGGAGATCGCAAAGGCCGCCAACAGACCAGCCCAACTATTCCGCACAGTTGATAGACTATGTAACCCATCCTGTCTAAAACCTACTATAACTCCCTCAAAGGAGCTATGTGAGAAATTTGCGTGCTACTTTGCTGACAAAGTATCCTCCATTCGGTCTCTCATTCAATCCACAGCACCCAAGACTCATGCAACTCCTGAAAATAGCTGCAAAAACAACCTAACACCCTGGACTGACTTCAAAAGTATTAGTGAGGAAGAGATCTCAGACATCCTCCGTCGCCTCCGCCAGACAACCTGCGACCTGGACCCTGGACCAACTAAACATATGCTGAAATGCCCTGACCTGCTTGGTCCAGCATTTCACAAAATAGTAAATTGCTCTCTACAAGCAGGGAGGTTTCCTACCTCTCTAAAAGAAGGAATCATCAAGCCCCTTCTTAAAAAACCTTCCATGGATCCAGATGCTATGAGCAACTACAGACCTGTCTCCAACCTCCCCTTCTTAGGTAAAGTTATTGAAAAGGCTGTCTATCTGCAACTTGAAACCTGGCTGTCAGTAAACAACATCCTGGACCCTCTACAATCTGGCTTTAAGAAACACCACAGCTGTGAAACAGCCCTCATCCAAGTCTGCAACGATCTGCTCATGGCAAGGGACAGAGGGGAATGCTCCATCCTAATCCTGTTGGATCTCTCAGCGGCTTTTGATACAGTTGACCATGAAATCCTGCTTAACAGACTGCAGGAGTACTGTGGCATCAGTGGATCAGTCCTCCAGTGGTTCAGATCATTCCTGACTGACAGAACACAGAGAGTATCCCTAGGACCCATAATGTCCAAACCTGCACCTCTACAATTCGGAGTGCCACAAGGATCAATCCTATCCCCTCTGCTGTTTGCAATCTACATGTTGCCACTCGGCACACTTATCCAACGACATGGCCTGACGTACCACTGCTACGCCGATGACACACAGCTATACCTGTCCTTCAAACCTGGTGGAACAGACCCTACCCCAAAAATAAACTCTTGCTTAGCTGAGCTACAGGCATGGATGAATGATAACTGGTTGAAACTGAATGCTGACAAAACTGAGGTCCTGTTTGTCCAAAGCCAGTGCCCGCCATCAAAACAGCTCTATCCTAAAGCAACACCAATCAGGATTGGGAATTCAGACATAAACAGCTCCAACTTTGTGCGCAGCCTTGGCGTACTAATCGATGGGGAATTGAATTTCAGAAACCAAATTTCATCTGTAGTTAAATCCTCCTTCTTTCATCTGAAGAACATTGCAAAGATTAAACATCTGATTCCCCCAGAGGATCTTCCAACCCTAGTCCACGCCTTCATCACATCACGTCTGGACTACTGCAATGCCCTTTATGTTGGCCTCCCCAAAAAGGACCTGCGCCGCCTGCAATTAGTGCAGAATTCTGCTGCCAGATTGCTAACAAACCAGCCTCGCCACTGTCATATTACACCGATCCTTCGCTCACTGCACTGGCTACCAGTAGAATGGAGAATACTCTTCAAGATTGGACTGCTGACATTCAAATCCCTGCACAGTCTAGGCCCTGGATACATGAAGGACTTGCTGAAGCTGCACCACACCTCTCACAACCTCAGATCAGCAAGTTCTATAAACTTGGTCACTCCCAGAGTGCACCTCAAAAAATCTGGAGATAGAGCCTTCTGCCATGCTGCCCCTACTCTCTGGAACTCCCTACCACACCCAGTAAAGACAGCACCATCCCTGGAGCTATTCAAATCCAGACTGAAAAGCCACCTGTTTAGCCTGGCATTTCCAGATTTATAAAATTTCTTCCTCTGTACCACGATGGTCTGAGCCATGCTTATGCGCTTTGAGTCCCACGGGAGAAAAGCGCTTTACAAATGTTATTTGTTGTTGTTGTTGTTGTTGTTAAACATGGGCAATTTTATGCTAGCATCTCGAGTTTTTATTTCCCTTTTAATATATCCCAAAATGTTATCAGCTTTAGCTGCAGTGGCTTGGCATTGAATACAATTATTTAACTTGTTGTCGATGAGCACTCCTAGGTCCTTCTCCAAGTTTGATGACCCCATCTGTGTCCCATTTATTTTGTATGGTGCTAGACCATTGGTATGACCAAAGTGCATGACTTTACATTTTTCAACATTGAATTTCATCTGCCATTTATGTGCCCATATAGCCATTCTATCCAGATCCTGTTGCAAAATGTCACTATCTTCCTGAGAGTTGATGATTCTGCACAATTTCTTATCATCTGCAAAAATAGCAGCATTGCTTTCTACTGCATTTACTAGAACATTAACAAATAAATTGAAGAGTACTGGACCCAATACTGACCCCTGTGGGACCTGACTGCTAACAGTCACCCATTCTGAATAAGATCCATAAACTACAACGCTTTGTTTTCTGTCCATTAGCCATTTCCCTATCCATGGACACAAATTCTTCCCCAGTCCTTGCAGCCTCAACTTTTGCACCAGACTTTTGTGGGGAACAGTGTCGAAGGTCTTTGCAAAGTCTAGGTATATCACATCTACAGCATTCCCAATAACCACAATAGCGTTCACTAATGTGAAAAGCTAAGCATGTTAGTCATACAGAACCTGTCTTTAGTAAACCCATACTGATGCTGAGAAATAAGATTATTTTCTATGAAGTCTTGTATAGTATCTTAGTACCCCCTTACAGTTGTATAATTTCCTGGATCTGATTTTTTGCCCTTCCTAAAGCATGGGGAAACGTGGGCTGTATGCCCAATCTACAGGAACTCTGCCAGTTGAAAGAGAGTCACAAAAGATTACTGAACTTCTTAGGGCCAGAGGATGTATGCCATCTGGGCCAGGTGCCTTGACTATTTTTAATTTATTTCGTTTTGCCTTCAATTCTTACTGCGTTAAGTATTTAATAATTACAATTGGAAGAGTGAGACTCTACTGCATCTGTAATTTGCAACAGCGATGTTTCTATTGTGAAGACAGAAGCCAAGAAAGCATTTAATAACTCCGCCTTACCTTGGTCATCCACCATTGAGTTTCCACCATCATCCTTTAGAGGTCCAATACAGTCAATGTTTCTTTTTTTAGAGTTGATGTACTTGTAAAACTTCTTTGGTTGATATTTGATATCCCTAGAGATTTGATTTTCAGCTTCAATCTTTGCCAGCCTAATTTCTTTTTTTACAACTTAATGCAGCCTCGGTCCCCTCCTGTTTTAGGACCTTATAGGCATTATTTTTCCTTAGAGGCCTTATTTTATTCTTAGATGTTTTGTTTCCATTTCCATTGTTTCCATTGTTTCCAGTGGTGGCTGGATGGTGTAATGGTTAAGGGCTCTGCCTCTGACACAGGAGACCAGGGTTCGAATCTTGGCTCTGCCTGTTCAGTAAGCCAGCACCTATTCAGTAGGAGACCTTTGGCAAGTCTCCCTAACACTGCTACTGCCTATAGCGCTTGCCCTAGTGGCTGCTGCTCTGGCGCTTTGAGTCCGCCAGGAGAAAAGCGCGATATAAATGTTATTTGTCTTGTCTTGTCATTTCTCCTCCTGGCTCCCACACAAAGTGCAGCCAAATGACATCAACCTACTGTTACTGCTAGTGAGCCATCTTCCTCCTCCTCTTGTACATTGGCTACCATGGTTTCCCAAACAGGCTGTGAGGAGTTATGCTCTCAGCTATTCTACGGAAGTGAAAAAAAAAATCTTCAGCGACACAATGAGCAGCTCACTAACCACTTAACTTGTGTCTAAGCCTCTGTACAGCTGGAACTCGATCTTGGCAGTACTGCGAAGGCTTCACAAGCAACTGAGTGCTGTTATTGACTACTTGAATAAATATGGAACAACATTAAGCTTTGGAGACCTAGGCTCATATCTGGCTAGACCCCACCCCTTTGCCACACCAAACCACGCTCATGTAAAAAATAGCCAGGGTTATGGGGTGTGAGGATGAGAAACACATGAACACCATCTTAAAAAATATATGTGTTGCAACATATAACACAACACATACAATTGCAGTCACAAAAAACAATGAATAATCAATATGCTGGGTGTAGATCTCAATAAATTTAAAAGTATCCATCATAAATTTAATCCAATCAGCTGACAATTGCACACTGCTTCAGCGTGCATTTGTCAGCTGATGTAGCCTGGCGTGGAGCATTCAGGAGACCATCGCAGCCTGCCTTCCTATGCATCATCTAGCAGCAGAAGCCGGCCTCCTGCTTCAGGCGTTCTCACAATTTATGAAGAAATAAATACGTTTGTACCAGCAATACGGTATGGTTCATTGAAGCATCCAAGTGAAGCATAACATTAAGTGAGAGATCCACCTGACAAAACTAGGTGGTGTGTATCTAGTAAGCGTCTTTGAATACGGGTGGTGGTGTCACGAGTTTTGGGCACTGTGCATTAACAGTGCAAGAATGGCAGCAATTAAATATTGCCCTTGAAAATCAGTATGTGAATTTTGATTGGCTTTTGTATGCTCCACCCACTTTTCTGAATATTAATCCCTGTCACCAAGTGACCAGATGCGCAAAGTTTGAGAACCCTACCATAAACAGTGTAAGAATGGCTGCAGTTTACATTTTCCCAGTGAAATTTGTATTTTTCTCCGCCCACTGATGACCCGGCATTGCCCAGGTATGTATTTGGCTGGTGTTGGCTAGAGATGGCTCGAACCTCTGATTTTAGGTTCGCGAACCTTGAACGCGAACTTCCGCAAAAGTTGGGGTTCGTGCGAACTTCGCGAACCGCAATAGACTTCAATGGGGAGGCGAACTTTGAAAACTACAAACATTTATGCTGGCCACAAAAGTGATGGAAAAGATGTTTTAAAGGGTCTAACACCTGGAGGGGGGCATGGCGGAGTGGGATACATGCCAAAAGTCCCGGGGAAAAATCCGGATTTGACGCACAGCAGCGTTTTAAGGGCAGAAATCACATTGCATGCTAAATTGTAGGCCTAAAGTGCTTTAAAACATCTTGCATGTGTATACATCAATCAAATAGTGTAATTAGTGTACTGCTTCACATTGACAGACCAAACTCACTGCGTAACGCACCGCAAACATCTGTTTGTGTAGTGACAGCCGTGCTGGACTGCTGCGCACCATGGCGAGAGTGCAGGTGATAGCTGTTTTCAAGCCCATATAGTCGCCGGGCTGAGGTAGCTCATTGATAGAACAACAGTGACTGTCCAGCTGATCGAATTTGGTCTGTCCACAATGAAGCAACAACCTTATTATCTTGGGTGTGCCTCCCCCCGACACACTCATAAAGCCGGCGATCATTGCTTCATTGTGATATGCAATCCCCTTCACCACGGCAAGGTAATGATCACGAAGGGGAATTGACACATGTACATCCTTTTTGTTTTGTTGTTGCAGCCGCAGTGCAACCAGAAAAATTAGGCAGGCATGTACACGCACCAGAAAAATAATTATAGCGGCCACTGCTAGCAGCGGCCTTAAAAATTCAGGAATCAATCCGAGTCCTGGACCCTGTTGGTGGTGGTGGAGAAGGCAGTCAAGCGGCCTGCAGGCAGAGATGCTGTGTGGGGACCGACTTAGTCTTGGGGCAGGCAGTCACACGGTGTGCAAGGAGAGATGCTGTGTGTGGGTACTGTCTTCGGGCAGACCTGATTGTGCTTTGCAGACCAGGCATCCATGGTCAGATGGACTCTTGACCCAGTTCTGTGTGCCAGAGATGACACCACTTGCCTTCCAACATCATGGTACAGTTGGGTATCACCTTTTTTGAGAAATAATTGCGTGATGATATCTTACACTGCGGTGTGTGGCTTTGCTTTTGTGTGCTGCTTTTCCTCAGGTGGTCATCCCATTGCAGTTTGTGCTTTGTAATCATGTGCCTTTGTAAGGTAGTTGTCCCTATGCGGGTCTTGGTCTTTCTATGGCTCAATTTTCGGTGGCAGAGAGTACAGATGGCATTGCTCTCATCTGAGGCCGACACACAAAAAAATGTCCACACCGCTGAGCCCTGGGATGATGGCACTTTGGTGATGGCTGCCAATGGAGTGTTAAGTGGGGTGCCAGAATCAGAGCAGGAGGAGGAAGATATGTCACGCTTCCATGCGGAAGCTGAGGAAGATGAGGTGTTCTGTGTTAAATAGTCAACTACGTCCTGACAATATTGGGGGTTGATGGCACGTGCCTTCTTCTGAACACTGTACTTTGTTTGAGGGCCACACGAAATCACAACAATGCAACCTCTAACAGACCTGCCGGGTGGTCTGCCTCTGGATCTGCCTCTTTTTTTGTCCATATTGGGGGGGATAAAGTGAATGGTATGCACTGACTTGACTAATACGATGAGCGGTTACACAGGTGCAGTGGAAAAGTTGCAGTGACTGCTGATACAACAATGTGTGGCCACACAGGTGCAGTGAAATGGTGACTGCTGGTACAATAATGTGTGGTTACACAGGTGCAGTGAACAGGTATGCAGTGACTGGTATATAAAACTGTGTGCTGTCACGCAGGTGCATTGAACAGGTATGCAGTGACTGGTATTACAAATGTGCAGCTGTCACACACACAGGTACCGTGAACAGGTATGCAGTGACTGGTATATAATATAGAGCTGTTGTGGGGTGCTTTTAAGCAAATGAGTATCAGCAAGGAACAAGCTAACAAGCCTAACAAGAGCCTAACTAAGCTCTCCCTTCTCTAATTACTGCAGCCACACCGAGTGAGATAATGGCCGATGCAGCTGCCTTATATAAGGGGGGCTCCAGGAGGGAGTGCAGCCTGATTGGCTACCATGTGTCTGCTGACTGTGATGTAGAGGGTCAAAGTTTAGCCTAATGGGGATCCGTTGAAAAGGGCTCCTGAGCTGCCTGTATGAAAAGGGCTCCTCAATAGACATCAATGTTATTTCTGCAAATATGGGCTACAAGGTGGTGAAAAGGGTTTTGATATAGGCTACAAGTGGGCGCCCTTTTGTAGCCCATGGTTTTTTTTTCCGACTACAAAAGGGCACCCCTTTGTAGCCGATATTTTTATTCGGCTACAAGGTTTTCAGCTACAGTAGGGCACCCCTTTGTAGCCCATATTTTTTTATTCGGCTACAAAAGGGCACCCCTTTGTAGCCCATATTTTTATTCGGCTACAAGGTTTTCGGCTACAGTAGGGCACCCCTTTGTAGCCCATATTTTTTATTCAGCTACAAGGTTTTAGGCTACAAGGTTTTTGATTCTGCTACAAAAGGGCACCCTTTTATAGCTGAGATTTTTGATTTGAGGGTGCAGGGGAGGTAAGGATTAGGCATCACAATCGGGGGTGGGGGGTGGGGTGGAGGTTTTAGGGTTAGGCACCACCTGGGGGGTCTTAGGGTTAGGCACCACCAGGGGGGTCTTAGGGTTAGGCACCACCTGGGGGGGGGGTCTTAGGGTTAGGCACCAAATGGGGGGTCTTAGGGTTAGGCACCGCCTGTGGGGTTAGGGTTAGGCACCATCAGGGGAGGGTTCTGTGTGAGAGTAGGGAGCAGTTAGGTCATAATAATCACTTTTCTTAGCTATATCTAGAGCCCTTTTATAGCCCAACAAATTTTGCCTATAAGAGCACCCTTTTAAATAAACTAAAACTAGCTTTTTCGGCTACACCAGGTGCCCTTTGTAGCCGAATTTGGCATATATGGGCTACACAAGGCCCCCTTTGTAGCCAAAATTGGCATATATAGGCTAAACCATGTGCCCTTTGTAGCCAAAGTTGGCATATGGGCTACACCAGGCACCCTTTGTGTAGCAGAATTTGGTATATATGGGCTACACCAGGAGCCCTTTTCAAATGGACATGCCTAATGATGTAGTATAGGGGGGCGGGTCGAAATTGCATATAGTTCGCAGCTCACCGTGAATGTGAACCACCGATGTTCATGCGAATCGGTTCACCAGCGAACCATTCGGGCCATCTCTAGTGTTGGCTGCACCCACTTTTTCTGACCCTAACACACAATTACTCAATGACCAAGTTTGTGAGCTTTGCGGTCTTGGGCATCAATAATTTGCATTGAAATGAAACAAATCTGATTGGCTGTTTGTGGCTCCACCCCTTTTTCTGAATTTGAACCCCAGTCACCAAATTACCAACTGTACCAGGTTTGAGGCTTGTGCCAGTAACATTGCAAGAATGGCAGTAATTAATTATTCCTGTTCAAAATCAATAGGTGAATTTTTATTGGCTTTTGTAGGCTCCACTCACTTTTCTGAATATTAATCCCAGTCACTCAGTGACTAACTGTGCAAAGTTTGAGAACTTTATCATTAACAGTGTAAGAATGGCTGCAGTTTACATTTTTCCAGTGAAATTTGTATTGGTCTCCACCCACTTTTTGGTTATGGGGATAAAATGTATCCTATATGTTAATCCAGGTAAGGTACTATGTGCGTGACAAATTTCATTCAAATCCATTCAGCCATTGTTGCGTGATTTAGTAACAAACATCCAAACTTTCGCATTTATATTATTAGTGAGATAGTTGCAGCATAGATGCAACGTCCACATTAAGGCACTGGAGTCCTGGATTTGGATCCCAAACATCACAATAATGTATCTGTATGGAGTTCCTGTATGTTCTTCTTGTCTAAGCTTCCATCAGGCACTCCAGTTTCTTCCTACATCAGCAGTGTCATCTTCAAATTCTTTACATTTTAGATTTCCTTAAAGAGAACCCGAGGTGGGTTCTTAGAATCTTATTTGCATACAGAGGCTGGGTTTGCATATAATGCCCAGCCTCTGTTGCGATACTGTCTCCCCCAGTCTCCCCCAGAGCTCTGCTATGCACCCCAAACTAAACCGCCATGCTATAGATAGTGTTGGGCGAACAGTGTTCGCCACTGTTCGGGTTCTGCAGAACATCACCCTGTTCGGGTGATGTTCGAGTTCGGCCGAACACCTGACGGTGCTCGGCCAAACCGTTCGGCCATATGGCCGAACTAAGAGCGCATGGCCGAACGTTCCCCGAACGTTCGGCTAGCGCTGTGATTGGCCGAACGGGTCACGTGGTTCGGACCCGAACGCGCTCTGATTGGCCGAACTGTCACGTGGTTCGGGTAAATAAATACCCGAACCACGTCATATCTCCGCCATTTGTCTGTGGGTTTAGCTTTGGGTAGGCAGGCAGGGTAGTTCGCGCTCCAGCCACGCTAGCCAGGGTCCCCCCCAGTCATTGTGTGTCGCTGCTGGGAATAGTAGTACACCGCTCGCTCAGCATTCTGTTTACTGCCACTCTGTGTACCTCGCTCAGCCACACTATATAGCATTCTGTTTACTGCCACTCTGTGTCTGCTGGGAATAGTAGTACACCGCTTGCACAGCCACACTATATAGCATTCTGTTTACTGCCACTCTGTGTACCTCGCTCAGCCACACTATATAGCATTCTGTTTACTGCCACTCTGTGTCTGCTGGGAATAGTGGTACACCGCTCGCTCAGCCACACTATATAGCATTCTGTTCACTGTTCTGTGTCTGCTTGGAATAGTGGTACACCGCTCGTTCAGCCACACTATATAGCATTCTGTGTACTGTTCTGTGTCTGCTGGGAACAGTAGTACACCGCTCGTTCAGCCACACTATATAGCATTCTGTGTACTGTTCTGTGTCTGCTGGGAACAGTAGTACACCGCTCGCTCAGCCACACTATATAGCATTCTGTTCACTGTTCTGTGTCTGCTGGGAATAGTGGTACACCGCTCGCTCAGCCACACTATATAGCATTCTGTTCACTGTTCTGTGTCTGCTGGGAATAGTGGTACACCGCTCGCTCAGCCACACTATATAGCATTCTGTTTACTGTTCTGTGTCTGCTGGGAATAGTGGTACACCGCTCGCTCATCCACACTATATAGCATTCTGTTCACTGTTCTGTGTCTGCTGGGAATAGTGGTACACCGCTCGCTCAGCCACACTATATAGCATTCTGTTCACTGTTCTGTGTCTGCTGGGAATAGTGGTACACCGCTCGCTCAGCCACACTATATAGCATTCTGTTTACTGCCACTCTGTGTACCTCGCTCAGCCACACTATATAGCATTCTGTTTACTGCCACTCTGTGTCTGCTGGGAATAGTGGTACACCGCTCGCTCAGCCACACTATATAGCATTCTGTTCACTGTTCTGTGTCTGCTTGGAATAGTGGTACACCGCTCGCTCAGCCACACTATATAGCATTCTGTTTACTGTTCTGTGTCTGCTGGGAATAGTGGTACACCGCTCGCTCAGCCACACTATATAGCATTCTGTTCACTGTTCTGTGTCTGCTGGGAATAGTGGTACACCGCTCGCTCAGCCACACTATATAGCATTCTGTTTACTGTTCTGTGTCTGCTGGGAACAGTAGTACACCGCTCGCTCAGCCAGAGTATATAGCATTGTGTTTACTGCCACTCTGTGTACACCGCTCAGCCAGACTATATACCATTGTTTACTGACACTCTGTGTACACCACTCAGCCACACTATATACCATTGTTTACTGACACTCTGTGTACACCGCTCAGCCAGACTATATACCATTGTTTACTGCCACTCTGATTCTGCTGGGAACAGTAGTACACCGCTCGCTCAGCCAGACTATATACCATTGTTTACTGACACTCTGTGTACACCGCTCAGCCAGACTATATACCATTGTTTACTGACACTATATAGCAGACTATATAGCATTGTGTGTACACCGCTCAGCCAGACTATATACCATTGTTTACTGACACTCTGTGTACACCGCTCAGCCAGACTATATACCATTGTTTACTGCCACTCTGATTCTGCTGGGAACAGTAGTACACCGCTCGCTCAGCCAGACTATATACCATTGTTTACTGACACTCTATGTACACCGCTCAGCCAGACTATATACCATTGTTTACTGCCACTCTGATTCTGCTGGGAACAGTAGTACACCGCTCGCTCAGCCAGACTATATACCATTGTTTACTGACACTCTATGTACACCGCTCAGCCAGACTATATACCATTGTTTACTGCCACTCTGATTCTGCTGGGAACAGTAGTACACCGCTCGCTCAGCCAGACTATATAGCATTGTGTTTACTGCCACTCTGTGTACACCGCTCAGCCACACTATATAGCATTGCGTACTCTGCCAGTCAGTGTGTATATTGCTGGGATCAGTAATACTCCACTCACCGTCAACCACTATATGAGCTCAACATGAGTTCCCCAGAGACCTCCGCTGTGAGCAGCACTCCCAACAACAGCAACAGCCAACGCCCCACGCAAGCTATAACATCCACCCCAGCAGCCAGTGGTCAGCAGCAGCCCTCCCCGGAGGAGAACGTTGTGTCCATCAGTCCGTCGCCAGAGCGATTAATGAGGGCTGCCATTGAGGAGATGATGGGGCCTGATGTGGAGGAGGAGGTCTGGCTCAGGCCAGCATCCCAAGTTAATGTTGAGGACGATGAGGGGTCTGTGTCTGGGGATGTTGGGGTGGCAGAGGTGGTGGGTGGGTCAGACTCAGGAGAAGAGTTGTATGATGAGGATGATGATCGGGACCATCTGTATGTGCCTCAGAGTCCGACCCCGGAAAACATGTTGTATCGTGTGTTTAGGTACTAAAATCTGCGTTCCCTCCCAGTAGTGTTGGGCGAACAGTGTTTGCCACTGTTCGGGTTCTGCAGAACATCACCCTGTTCGGGGTGACTATATAGCAGACTATATAGCATTGTGTTTAATGCCACTCTGTGTACACGGCTCAGCCACACTATATAGCATTGTGTTTACTTCCACTCTGTGTCTGCTGGGAACAGTAGTACACCGCTCACCCGCCACTGTATAGCATTGTGCTCTGTGTCACTGCTG